>NC_088375.1:207990000-208207500 GCF_037993035.2 Macaca fascicularis | reverse complement strand
CGCTCTTCTCGGAACTGGCTAAAGTAGCTCCGTAAATGGGCCGAGCGCAACACGGAGGGGATACCGCTCACTACCAGGTAAACTGTCGCTTCCTCCTCCGCCTCGCCGGGCACCGCCATGTTGGATTGTCACATGATCTGCTGGAACCAAGTCTCAAGTCTCGCGAAAACACCGCGAGCGACGCTCCAGCGTCTGCGTTGCGAGATGTGAAAATTCTAACTAGTCCGTTGGTGTTGGGGTTGTGGAATCTGGAGCCGGAAGATCCGAAGTCTTCTGTGTTCCTTTCCCACAGAGGGAAGCTGGCGATGATGGAAAAACTCACCTGGAAAATGGGGTCATAGAGTTCTTTCATAAAGCTCTAATGAGTACCAAATAAGAAGCCTGCGGGAGGGGTCATTTTTGAGGTATTTAGTTGTGAATCTTGCACACCTAATCTCAGCCTTCCTCAGTTCTGAACCTTTAGTCGTTCTTCCATTTATTTTTCCAAAATGTGTTGATGAACTCCCACAAATCGGTAAGAAAAAGATAACCCAGTAGAAAAATGTGCCACAGATATTTCACAAAAGAGGAAACACGCAGGTCCAATTTACAATGAAAGTGCTATGAGTTGCTAGAGGCTTACGTTAAAGAAAAGATGCGCAACTCAGTAATAACGGAAATGCAGCGAGACCCACTTTGCATCCACCACGTTGGCAAACTTTAAAACCTTCGAATCGATGGCAACATGGTGGAACTGGAGCTCTCATACACTGTTGTTGGAAATGTAAGTTGATACAACCACTTTGGAAAACAGTTGACTTTATCTAGTAAAAGCGAAGTTGCTACACAGCATTTGACTCAACACTTGTAGGTAATATTTTATTTATTTTTGAGTTGGGGTCTCTGTCGCCCAGGCTGGGACGACAGATGTGCTGGGACCACAGATGCACCCCACTATGCCTGGATTTTTTTTTTTTTTTTTTTTTTTTCTGAGATGGAGTCTCGCTCTCTCACCCAGGCTGGAGTGCAGTGGTGCGATCTCAGCTCACTGCAAGCTCCGCCTCCCAGGTTCATGCCATTCTCCTGCTTCAGCCTCCCGAGTAGCTGGGACTATAGGTGCCCGCCACCACGACCGGCTAATTTTTTGTATTTTTAGTAGAGACAGGGTTTCACTGTGTTAGCCAGGATGGTCTCGATCTCCTGACCTCGTGATCCGCCTACCTCAGCCTCCCAAAGTGCTGGGATTACAGGCGTGAGCCACCGCGCCCGGCCGAATTTTTAAAACTATTTGTAGAGACGGGGTCTCACTACGTTGCCCAGGCTGGTATTGAACTCCAGTGCTCAAGCGATCCACTGGCCTCAGCTTTCCAAAGTGTTAGGATTACAGGGGTGAGCCACGGTGCCCCGCTTTTTGTTTTTGTTTTGTTTTGTTTTGTTTTGTTTAAGATGGAGTCTCACTCTGTCATCCAGGCTGGAGTGCAATGGTGCGATCACGGCTTACTGCAACCTCCGCCTCCTGGGTTCAAGCAATTCTCCTGACTCAGCCTCCCAAGTAGCTGGGACTACAGGTGCGTGCATCACCACGCCTGGCTAATTTTTGTATTTTTAGTAGAGACGGGGTTTCACCATACTGGTCAGGCTGGTCTCAAACCCCTGACTTTTTTTTTTTTTTTTTTTTTTTTTTTTTGAGACAGAGTCTTGCTCTGTCGCCCAGGCTGGAGTGCAGTGGCCGGATCTCGGCTCACTGCAAGCTCCGCCTCCCGGGTTGACGCCATTCTCCTGCCTCAGCCTCCCGAGTAGCTGGGACTACAGGCGCCCGCCACCTCGCCCGGCTAGTTTTTTGTATTTTTTTAGTAGAGACGGGGTTTCACCGTGTTAGCCAGGATGGTCTCGATCTCCTGACCTCGTGATCCGCCCGTCTCGGCCTCCCAAAGTGCTGGGATTACAGGCTTGAGCCACCGAGCCCGGCCTCAAACCCCTGACTTAAGATGATCCACCCGCCTTGGCCTCCCAAAGTACTGGGGTTACAGATGTGAGCCACCGCACCCGACCCTCTTTGTCCGTTTTTTTAATTGGGTTATTCGATTACTATTGATTCATTGATTCATAATTCAGACAAAGTCTAACATTATACTGGGCGATAGGAGGAACCTATACATTGAGAGACCTCAAACAAAAACAAAAAATAAAGGGCTGAGCGCAGGGGCTTACGCCTATAATCCCAGCACTTTGGCAAACCAGCGTAGGAGGATACCTTGAGCCTAGGAGTTTGAGACCAGCCTGGCCAAGTTGGCAAGACCCTTGTCTAAACAGAAAAGAAATTACTGCACATGTTTATCGGAAGACTTATTGATAATGTTGACTTTTACCCAAGCCCTGTGATCCTGGAACACTAAAGCTTAAGAAATGCCTCCCCACTGTTTTGTGTTCTGGAACACAGCATACTGCAAAAAAACATCCTTCCTCAAGTGAGTTAGATAAGACCAGTATATGCCCCTCTGGTTCACCAATGACAAAGCCAGACACAGACTCCAAATTCCAAATCTCCTCGTGAAAGCTTTGAGGAACTTCTTCTCCCCACTGATCAGTTGGAACAAACTTTGGTTAAAATTTCTCTTCTTCCCCCTGGTTCCTGAACTTTGGCTTACCCTCAGCTTGAGCCAGCACACATCTCCTCCTTAACAGCCCCTCTTGAGAATAGGCTGGCTTCAGGGTAAAGCATCACCTGATCTACTGTCCCATCTTGCCACTCCTGATCATCCCACTTCCTCCCTGTTTACTGCCCTGTTTACTCCTCCCTATGAGAGAAGAACCCTTTTTGCCTAACCCTTGAGTCACTTGCAGATATTATGGTCAGAGGGTCCTCCCTGCTGCAATATTCTTCCTCCCCCTATTGCAGTAGTTCCTTTCTTCCCTTGCAATAATCCTTTCTTTTTTTTTTCTTTTTTTTTCTTTTTTTTGAGACGGAGTCTCGCTCTGTCGCCCAGGTTGGAGTGCAGTGGCCAGATCTTAGCTCACTGCAAGCTCCGCCTCCCGGGTTTATATTCTCCTGCCTCAGCCTCCCGAGTAGCTGGGACTACAGACGCCCGCCACTTCGCTCGGCTAATTTTTTGTATTTTTTAGTAGAGACGGGGTTTCGCTGTGTTAGCCAGGATGGTCTCGATCTCCTGACCTCGTGATCCGCCCGTCTCGGCCTCCCAAAGTGCTGGGATTACAGGCTTGAGCCACCGCGCCCGGCCCTGCAATAATCCTTTCAAATAAAATCTCTCCTGGCGGGGTGTGGTGACTCACACTTGTAATCTTAGCACATCGGGAGATTGAGGTGAGAGGATCACTTGAGCCCAAGAGAGCAAGGCTACAGTGAGCCATGATTGTACCATGCACTCCCACCTGGGCAGCAGAATGATAATCTGTCTCAAAAAAAAAAAAAATTATAATGACTGGGCGCAGTGGCTAATGCCTGTAATCCCAGCACTTTGGGAGGCCAAGGCGGGTGGGATTACATACAGGCATGTAATCCCAAGTGATCTGCTGGGGCGGGCAGATCACTTGAGGTCCGGAGTTCGAGGCCAGCCTGGCCAACATGGTGAAATCCCCATCTCTACTAAAAATACAAAAATTAGCCAGGCATGCTGGCATGAGCCTGTAATCCCAGCTCCTCAGGGAAGCTGAGGCACGAGAATTGCTTGAACCCAGGAGGCGGAAGTTGCAGACGGCCGAGATCACACCACTACACGCTCCATCCTGGGCAACAGAGCGAGATTCTGTCTCAAAAAAAAAAAAAAAATTATTATAATAAAATCTCTCCTTACCAAGTCTGGATTTGTTTTTATTTCACAGTATATATAAATATTCATAGCTACAGTCCTTATAAATGCAAAAAGCTGGCTTTTTGTGCTAATAACTTCAGGCAAAGCCAGTTAGAAAACACAGAATTGTTTTATTTATGCAAAGTTCCAAAAATGCAAACTAAAAACTATTCTTAGGGCTACATAAATGAATATACTTTAAAATCAGAAAGAAAAGCAAATAAATTATTAACATAAAATCCAAGGTAGTTGTTACCTTTGGAGGGAAATGATAGATTTAGAAAGGGACTTCAAAGTTAATGGTAATAATGACCTATGAAACAATAATAGAGTTCATTCTACTGTTATTCTTTATACTTTACACATATTTATGAACATTGTTTTACTCAATATTTAAAATGTAAAAATGTTAAAAGTGAAAATAACTCATTTCAGAAAGCAATAGTTACCTTGTGATAGCAAATATACAACTATATGATGAATTTTAAAAATTGAAAAACATGGCTAGGCATAGTGGCTCACACTTATAATCCCATCACTCTGAGAGGCCGAACGAAGCAGAAGGATCGCTTGAGGCCAGGAGTTGGAGACCAGCCTGGGCAACATAGTAAGACCCTGTCTCTACAAAAACTAATAAAAATAAAAAATTTAAAAAGTCTTCTAATGAGTGGGAAATTGTAGCCAGGACAATTATATCTAGGTTTAAACCCACATCATATCTGGATTTTATTTATTTTTTATTTTATTACATACTTTTTTTTTTTTTTGTCACCCAGGCTGGAGTGCATGCAGTGATGCAATCTGGCTTACTGCAATCTCCATCTGCCAGGTTCAGGCCATTCTCTTGCCTCTGCTTCCTAAGTAGCTGGGACTACAGGCCAGCACCACACCCAGCTAATTTTTGTATTTTTACTAAAGACGGGGTTTCACCATGTTGGCCAGGCTGGTCTCGAACTCCTGACCTCAGGTGATCCGTCCACCTCGGCCTCCCAAAGTGCTGAGATTACAGGTGCAAGTGACTGAGCCTGGCCTATTATTGTATGATATTTTAACATTATATAATATTTTATTAGTTTTACGTGTATGTGGGGATCTTCACAAGAGAGTGAAGTCTGAAGAACTGGTCAAAACAAGATGTTGCCCAGGCTGGAGTGCAATGGCGCAATCTCAGCTCACTGCAACCTCTGCCTCCTGGGTTCAAGCGATTCTCCTGCCTCAGCTTCCCGAGTAGCTGGGATTACAAGAGCCTGCCAACATGCCCGGCTAATTTTTGTATTTTTAGTAGAGACAGGGTTTCACCATGCTGGCCAGGCTGGTCTCGAACTCTGGACCTCAGGTGATCCTCCCACCTCGGCCTCCCCAAGTCCTGGGATTACAGGCATGAGCCACAGTGCCCAACTACAACATGCTTTTATACTTTTTAGACAACAATAAATTTGAGAAGTCACAGGACAAGGGATATCTAGCTAGGGGCAGTAGATTTCTAGGTGAGTGATGAGGAGATATTTGAGGTGGAACCAGTGGAAGATAAGGGTTACCTTGGAAAGTATATTTATTCAGGTCCATTGCAGCCCCGAGTTCCCAGTCTCTGGTAATCAGGGCTATTTTTTTGCCCTGGTATAGAGAGGATATCCCTCACAGAGGAATCTTGATGGCTTGCTGCATGTGGGAAGAGGCAGGTCAGTTCGCCCTTTCTGAAACTACAATTTCTCCAAGGTTTCCAACTCAAAATGATCAAGATACCAATTTGGCACATTGGCATGTCCTTCACTCCTTGAGTTTCTTCGTCTATAAAATGGATGGAGGCCGGGTGTGGTGGCTTACGCCTGTAATCTCAGCACTTTGGGAGGCGGAGGCGGGCAGATCACCTGAGGTCGGGACTTTGAGACCAGCCTGGCCAACATGGTGAAACCCCTTCTCTACTAAAAAATACAAAAAAGGCTGGGCGTGGTAGCTCACGCCTACAATCCCAGCACTTTGGGAGGGCGAGGCGGGCGGTTCACCTGAGGTTGGAAGTTCGAGACCAGCCTGACCAAATGTAGAAACCCCGTCTCTACTAAAAATACACAATTAGCTGAGCGTGGTGGCGCATGCCTGTAATCCCAGCTACTTGGGAGGCTGAGGCATGAGAACTGCTTGAACCCAGAAGGTGGAGGTTGCAGTGAGCCGAGATCGCATCACTGAACTCTACCCTGGGCAACAGAGTGAGACTCTGTCTCAAAAAGAAAGATAAAGCGGATGGAGATAATGATAGTACTTCCAGCACAGAGTTGTGAGAATGAAATACCATAATCCAGGAAATGTGTTTAGAGCACAAATGTTATGTGGTTATAGTTTAGTAGCTACCCAGAGTAAGCAGCCATAGCCTGGGGTTTCTTCTGGTCATACCCTGCCAGGAAGAGGAGGTCTCCTTTGTTAACTCTGACTCCCCTGAGATCTTAGCATTGTCGCCTCCATCGGTTTCATTGATACTTCCTTTCTGTGCTGTCTTGTTCTGTGAGGTGGTCCCTGTCATCTCTCCAGGCCCATTTCCTGCTACCCTGGGCCCCACACATCACTTGCAGTTAGCTAAGCACCCCTTACTCTCTGACATCTCTGTGCCTTTGCATATATCTGTTTGGAATGTCCATCCCTTGGGTTGCCTAGCAAAACCCTATTTGTTCTCTTTAGCTCAAACCAGTCACCACTTGGGTGAAGCATTTTTCCCACCTTGAGGCAGATTTAATCTGTCCTGTTGCCTGTTGTCTGTACCCCTATTACAGCTCAGATCACTCTGCATTACAATTACTTATGTGTCTTCCTCTGCCACAGACAAGGTGTTTCATGAGAGTAAGAAATGTATCTTATTTATTCTGTGCCCCCTACCCCAGCATCTAGCACAGGGGTTGGTACAAGTGGAGGTTGAGAGATGTTGAGTGATAGAATGAATTAATGGATGGATAGTGGGTGTTGGCTTTTTGCCAGCATCACGGGTTCTAGGATATTTGAATGCCCCAAGGACAGGGTGGGGTTAATGCAGGGCACAGCATGCGTCAGCTGTCTTACTGCTTAATAGGCAGTCAACGATTTGGCTAATGAAGATAGAGATAATGATGGCAATAAAATGGTTCTCTAGGCTGACCCAGAGCCATAGCCACTCTCCTGCTTTCCAGTGAGTCATCCCTGGCTGGGCCTGAGGACAGGAATCATGGCTGAGAGGTAGATGGTCAGTCAACAGTGGCTGAACTGGCTCCAGACCGCCTGATCCTGGCCATGACTCACTCCAGCTTGTGCTGCTGACAAGAACCCTCCAGAATTACACAGGTTTGAGTACAAGTCTCAGCACAGGCCAGGTGCGGTGGCTCACGCCTGTAATCCCAGCACTTTGGGAGGCTGAGGTGGGTGGATCACTGAGGTCAGGAGTTTGAGACCAGCCTAGCCAACATGATGAAACCCTGTCTCTACTGAAAATACAAAAATTAGCCAGGCTTGGTGGTGGGCGCCTTAATCCCAGCTACTCGGGAGGCTGAGGCAGGAGAACCGCTTGAACCCGGGAGGTGGAGGTTGCAGTGAGCGGAGATCGCACCACTGCACTCCAGCCTGGGCAACAAGAGCGAAACTCCGTCTGAAAAAAAAAAGAGTCTCAGCACAGACAGTGATCAGCCCAGACCTTAAGTTACATACCCATCTGAGCCTGTTTCCTCCTCTTCCCTCATTAGCAATGAGATACAGATCTCAACCCAGGATGCTGATCATGGAGACATTCTTCCCCACTTTTGGAAAGCCTACAGTCTCATGGAGAAAGCACAATTCCCCTTACTACATTGTACCATAATTATCTCTTTAGTTTTGCCGTATTTGTCTTTATGTTCTTTGCTCAAGGCAAGGAAGTAGGGCACGGGGAATGACTCAAGAAATGCAGACAAGAAACAGAAGTGTAGCTCCCAAACCATGTGGACTGGTAGGGAAGAAATTTGAAAAGGATCAAGGTAGAGATTTTTCTTGTTGTTTTTTTTATTTGTTTTGAGACAGGGTCTTGCTCTGTTGCCCAGGCTGCAGTGCAGTGATGCTACCATGCTCACTGCAGCCTCCAACTCCCAGCTCAAGTAATCCTCCCACTTCAGCCTCTCGAGTGGCCAGGACTACAGGCATGAGCCACCATACCTAGCTTATTTTATTTTATTTATATTTTTGAGACGGAGTCTTACTCTGTCACCCAGCCTGGAGTGCAGTGGTGCAATCTCGACTCACTGCAACCTCTGCTGCTCCAGTTCAAGCGGTTTCCCTGCCGCAGACTCTGGAGTAGCTGGGATTACAGACATCTGCCACCACACCTGGCTAATTTTTGTAGTTTTAGTAGAGACGGGGTTTCACCATCTTGGCCAGGCTGGTCTTGAACCCCTGACCTTGTGATCCCCCCGGCCTTATTTTTTAATTTTTTTGAGATAGAGTCTCACTCTGTCGCCCAGGCTGGAGTGCAGTGGTGCGATCTCGGCTCACTGCAACCTCTGCCTCCCAGGTTCAACTGATTCTCCTGTCTCAGCCTCCCAAGTAGCTGGAATTACAGGCGAGTGTTGCCATGCCTAGCTAATTTTTGTATTTTTAGTAGAGACAGGGTTTCACCATTGTTGGCCAGACTGGTCTTGAGCTCCCAACCTCAGGTGATCCGCTTGTCTTGGCCTCCAAAAGTGCTGGGATTGTAGGTGTGAGCCACCGTGCCTGGCCCCTAGCTAATTTTATAATTTTTTGTAGAGACAGGAATCTCACTACATTGCCCAGGCTGATCTTGAACTCCTGGGCTCAAGCGATCCTATCACCTCAGCCTCCCAAAGTGCTGGGATTACAGGCATGAGCCACCAGTAGTGCCTGGCAAGGTAGACTTAATAAGGGAAGCTATTTGGATGACGGAAAAAATTAAATAAGTTGAGGAAAAAAGCCTAGGGTGGGGCATGGCAGGGAATGCTTCCTAATGGTTGTTCAGGGCTAGAGAAGGGGAAGGGTAAGAGGTGGGAAGATCCAGCTTTTTTCAGAGGTGGGAGGATTCAGAGAGGTGTGGCAGTTAATTAATAGAGGCAGAAACTGGCAGGGCATAAAAGATGTAGAATGACCCTAAATCGGGCCAGGCGCGGTGGCTCACGCCTGTAATCCCAGCACTTTGGGAGGCCGAGGCGGGCGGATCACAAGGTCAGGAGATCGAGACCACGGTGAAACCCCGTCTCTACTAAAAATTACAAAAAATTAGCCGGGCGCGGTTGTGGGCGCCTGTAGTCCCAGCTACTCGGGAGGCTGAGGCCGGAGAATGGCGTGAACCCGGGAGGCGGAGCTTGCAGTGAGCCGAGATCGCACCACTGCACTCCAGCCTGGGCGACAGAGCGAGACTCCGTCTCCAAAAAAAAAAAAAAAAAAAAAAGAATGACCCTAAATCCCTGAATCTTCTGGATTTGGGTCCTATGTGGGAAACAGGGCTTCTGCTCTTGAAAGAGTGGTTTCATGCGTCTACAAGGTTACACAGGGTGATGTGTGCCAGAGGGATGGGGAGGGCAGGTAGAGAGAGGCCCGGGAGCCTGAGGTCTGAGTTTGGGGCATCTGGTGGGAGGTGGGGGGATGCAGGACTTGTTCTGGGCCCTGAAGGATGCCTTTATTGGGGATTTGATTTGGTCCCAGCTGGGGACAGTTGTTGAGCTGAGAGGAGGATGGACATTGAAGTCACCACGGGGAAAGAGGATGAATGGTTAGTTGGGGTCCCAAATGCCAGGCAGAGCAGTTGGCCTGGGCTCACAGGCTCTGAGAGGACCCTGAAGATGTGCAGACACAGGTCTGCCTACTTAGGGGGCCACTTTTCCCTTTCCTGTGACATGGGGAAGATGAACACACTCTGGATGGGGGTGTCTCCACACTGTGTGCCCTACCCTCAGGTGCAAGGGTGCGTACTTGTGCTGTGTGACTGTGTCAGGGTCTGCAGTACGTTGCTGAGTGACTGTATCTGGGCAGTGCTTTTCTGGGCTGTAAGTGGGTGGTTGGAGAGTCTGTGTTCTGGGTCTGTGTAGGCGTGCCTGAGTTGTACATCTTAGTGTGTGTGTGTATTGGGGGGGTCCAAGTTGTGTTGTTTGTATTTGTGTGAGATCTCAGCTGTGTTTTTGTCTCTATCTGGTGTCTGACTTGTGAGTGAGAGGCTGGGCAAGGGACAGGGTTCCCCTTGCTGCTGGCACTGGGTCACCATAATGGGTACGAGGCCAATCAGCTGTCGTCCTAACCTGGGGGGCTTAGAGAAAGGCCTGAATGATGACACCTAGACTCTTATCCCCAAGTGAATGGCCTCTTATTGAGCAATCATTAACTGGGCACCTGTGAGAAGAATCCAAACTGTTATGGTGAAGGGGGTGGGGACTGGTCAGGGCAGGACTTACCGCTGGCGAAAGGGGGAGGCCAGAAAATCCTATAGGCATGTGTGTTGTTATCACTCCTTCCTGCCCACCCTTCAGGTCACTCACCCTTACCCATGGCGACTGGGTCAAAATATTTAACAAACAGTGAGGCACAGACATTGACCAATCAGAATAGACACAAGTCATATTCTGAATGGAGCAGTCAGGGAGGTCATGGCTATGCCAAGAGTTGCCTCTTTAGTTGTTAGACAGTGGGAATGTCTGGGAGGAGAATCCCAGGAGAGGGGCTGGGGCAGAGGGGCAGGGAAGGAAAGTTGGGAGGCCTCAGGGTGGTGGCTATGATCCAAGTGTCCTGGAAGGGTTTCAGACTTAAACAACTGATGTAGTCAAATCCTGGTGGTCCAGCTAAACCTTGCTCTGCCTTGGCGTTCAAGTAGTTGCCAGGCCAGCCCTGGGTGCCCTTGTCCCTTCCCTTTGGGAAATAATGGACCACCGTCTTTTGTCATCTGCAGGAATGGGGGAAGTGAATGATCTTAAACTGCAGAAATGGCAGTGACCTTGTCTGTTTCAATTCGGGAATGGACTGCTTCCTGATTGGCTGTGATTGGGCTTTAACTGTGGTGAGAGGGCGCATGAAGTGGGTAGGAGCCAGGAGAGTGGTTAGTGAAGGGTTTGGGAACAGGAGAGCAACCTCCTTCCCCTGAGGATAAAGGCAATGAGGTGATGGGATTGTGAACTGATACTGTTCCCTGGAAAATTAGTTCCAGCAACCCTGTGGATTTTTTCCCTTGGGCTACCTCTGATAGGAGCAGGGTGGGCCCTGGAGGTGAGACAGTCCCTTCTATATGCACAAACAACAGTATCAGGCTCCAAGTGTTTCATACCTTTTATTACAAAAATCAATAACTTAATTCAGTTCTGTATAAAGTCAGTAGGACTTCTGGTCCAATGAGCAGCTTAAGCTTTCATTCCCATCCCAACAAGGGACAGGAGTCTTGGCCCAGAGGCTGTGGGGACCACCAAGAGCCTTCCAGGCAGCTGGAGCACTGTGTCCAAACCAAGGAAGTCCAATGTGGGGTGTGGCTGAGTGAAGGGCTGTTCCTAAGGAGCCAAGTGCTGTCTATACAGCCTTGCCCCCTCCGGGAGCATTGGGTCACCTCTGGTGATGGCCAGGCTGAATCAGCACTGCCAGCCTCTGCCCACCTGATCTCTGCCTGGGCTACAGCTGGTCACCTCAGCAAGAGCATGTCCCCAAGAAGGCCAGCGATGTCAACATCTCCAATGATAGGGCGAAAAAAGAGGTCCCCAAGCAGGCTGGTCGGAATGGACTTGAGGGTGGAGGCTGTGAGGAGGACACGGGCCAGGCGGCCTTGGGCTGCTGGGCACCAGGGCTCCAGGACTTCACACAGCGCCCAGTGAGCCTCCTGCTGCAGGTGCCCAATGTGGGAGGCGGCTTGGAGGCCTGGCACATCTGTGGGCAGAGAGGGAGAAGAGGGTTGGTGAGCATCCTACTCCCAGCCACCAAAGGAAGAGACTGGCCCAAGATCTGGGCCATCAGAGACACCCCTCTGCCTCCTTTGCTCGGCCTTTGAGGTCCCACTACTACCTCCTCCTTTGGAGGAGGTAATTTATTTATCAATTTCCATTGTATTCATCCATCCATTTATGAAGAGGCAGTATGGAGTAATGGTTAAGAATCAGGTTTCCTGAGTATGAATCCCAGTACTGTCACTTAGCTGGGTGACCTTGGGCAAGTAACTTAATCTCTGGGCTTCAGTTTCTTTATTTGTAAAACGAGGATAATAATATTAATAGGACCTGTCTCCTAGGTTTTTATGAGATTTAAATGAACTAGTATATGTAAAACCCTTAGAATAGGGCCTAACATATGGTAAGTGTGATATGAGTATTTGCTACTATTATTGCAATTAACTACTACGATTTATGCGTGCCACAGGGACTCCTGGGGAACGCTCATCTCAGATGCTCTCCAGATTACAAAGAGCACTGTCTCATCTGCCACTCTCCTGGCCAAATTCCACAAAGACTCCCTTCCTGTCCTCCCTACACCCCTTTCAGTTCTCTCTTCTAAGTGATCTTTCTGAACCCACAGAGGAGTTTCAGCTCTAGAGCTTCACCATGCAGCCTTCCTTTGAAGATGTGACTGAGACACAGCTGTGTCTGCCCACCCCACCTCCCCCGCAGCCTTCTCTAAAGGTCAGAGCAAATTTCTCAGGCAGAGTGGCAAGGGCCAGTCTCTGGAGTGAATAGACCTGAGTTGCCATCCTGGTCTGTCCCTACCTGGCTGTGTTACCTTTAGCTCGTCACTTAGCTTCTCTGTACCTCTTCTGTGAGATGGCTATTTGATGAAAATGAGGAACCGGCCAAGCACAGTGGCTCACGCCTGTAATCCAGCACTTTGGGAGGCCAAGGTGGGTGGATCACCAGAGGGATCAGGAGTTCAAGACCAGCTTGACCAACATGGCGAAACCCCGTCTCTACTAAAAAATACAAAAATTAGCCGGGAGTGGTGGCGGGCACCTGTAATCCCAGCTACTTGGGAGGCTGAGGCAGGGAAAATTGCTTGAACCCAGGAGGCAGAGGTTGCAGTGAGCCAAGATCGCGCCATTGCGCTCCAGAGTAGGTGACAGAGTGAGACTCTGTCTCAGAAAAAAAAAAAAAAAAGAAAATGTGGACCCCATGAGATTACAGATATCAAACCCTTAGAAGTTACCTTCCCTGGCTGGCTCCTGCTTCAGCCTTGCCCCCTACCCAGGAGTGTCTGGGAGCTCACCAGGGTTGAAGAGGATGGTCCCTTTCAGGCAGGCATATTCCTTGGGGCTCAGCTCCAGGCCCCAGAAGGACTCCAGACAGCACTGAAGCCACTGCACTGCAGCCAGGGAGGGCTGGGGTCTGTCTGGCGGCTGGCCACTGCCTCCACTGCTGCTGGGCTCCTCCAGTAGAATCTTCTTGAGTATGCTGGGCACCGGGGCCTCAGCCACTTCAAAGGTCACAGCATCTTGGGCCAACCCAAGCAGGAAGAGGGGGCCCCAGCAACCCTGCAGCAGCCGCCGCTGGTCCTGGGGAGGCAGCTGCCAGAAGGATGGCAGGTTCCTGAGGAAGGCCACTGTCTTGGCCAGAACATCCAAGGCCTCCCGGCAGGTGCGATGAGGTGCACATAGCTGGACGGGCCGGTGCTGCCTACATAGGCAGCGGCTACGGGGTCGGGGGACAGCCCTGAGGCTGGAGCTCAGAAGTGCGTAGAGAATGGCTGGGCGGCTTGCAGCTCCCTGGCATGGGCAGGCCCCTGGTTGGCTGGTGCTCATGGTTGGGATCTGCCCTTACTTCCAGCTCTCTGGCCCTCTGTTCTGCGCCGTGGGTGCTATTTATATTCCCAGTGAGTGGAAGGGGGGGAATGGCCCGACAACCTTGACTCCAGAAGTCATGTTCATTGAAAAAAACACACAGACACTGCCCCTGGCAGGAATGGTGGGGAAGTGGTGGGGGAGGGGGCATTGGGAACCCCACGTGGCACTGATATCACTTCAGTCAATGAAGTGGCCGGTGCAGGGCACAGGGCCACCTGCCGCTCACTCAGCTGCCCCTTATCGGATGACTCAAGTGGATAAACAAGGTCATTAACCCAGGTTGTACCAGGGCACCAAGGCCCCAGGTGCACAATCAGCAGGTGTCCCCATTGGTGCCTGCTCTTGTGTGCACAAAAGACTAGCGCTTTCGCTAAGCCAGGAAGTCAGCCCCAGAGCTGGGTGGGCCTTGAATGCAAGGCCCGACCTGGAAGTGCCTTATCACTAGCTTGTTTGCCTAACCTTGGGGCCCTGCTTCTGTTGTCGGCCAGGAGCAGGCTACAGGGAAGGGAGCCAGGACCCTGGGGGGGCTGGGAGGACTTTGCCCGCTGTCCAGTCTCGGAGGCCCCCTTCCTCTGGTTTCAGTTCTGGGCCCCCTGCAGGAATAAGGTCCTTCAGAATCCCTATCCCCTGCCTGATTCCTTTTTTTTTTTTTTTTTTTGAGACGGAGTCTGCTCTGTCGCCCAGGCTGGAGTGCAGTGGCCGGATCTCAGCTCACTGCAAGCTCCACCTCCCGGGTTTACGCCATTCTCCTGCCTCAGCCTCCCGAGTAGCTGGGACTACAGGCGCCCGCCACCTCGCCCGGCTAGTTTTTGTATTTTTTTTTAGTAGAGACGGGGTTTCACCGTGTTAGCCAGGATGGTCTCGATCTCCTGACCTCGTGATCCGCCCGTCTTGGCCTCCCAAAGTGCTGGGATTACAGGCTTGAGCCACCGCGCCCGGCCTTTCCCTGCCTGATTCCTACCACTCCTGAAAGTCCAGTCCTGCTGAGAAGAACTCACAGAGTTATAATAAAAGATAGTTGCCAGCTGGGCATGGTGGCTCATGCCTGTAATCCCAGCACTTTGGGAGGCCGAGGAAGGGGGATCATTTGAGGTCAGGAGTTCAAGACCAGCCTGGCCAACATGGCAAAATCCTGTCTCTACTAAAAATACAAAAATTAGCCGGGCATGGTGGCATGTGCCTGTAGTCCCAGCTACCCTAGAGGCTGAGGCAAAATAATCACTTGAAACTGGGAGGCAGAGGTTGCAGTGAGCTGAGATCATGCCACTGTACTCCAGCCTGGGCAACAGAGCAAGACCCTGTCTCAAAAAAAAATGTGTGTGTGTGTGTGTGTGTGTGTGTGTGTATATATATATATGGTTGCCATTCTCTGAGCACCTGTTACGTGTCAGGCACTTCCCACTCTAATATTGGCAGCCTCCTTCTAAGGCTAGATTCTTACTTTGTGAGACTAAAAAAGTTAAAGTGACTTGCCCAAGGTCATCCCACCAGGAAGACCAAGCCCAGATCTTGCCTGACTCCAAAGTCCTTGTTTGTTCCCCTGGACCCATTGGCCCAATTGCACAGCCAGAGCCTGAGATTCTCTGAGCTTGTGGCTAGCTGCCCCCACCTTGCTGCTGCCTGCTTTGCAGCCTGCTCTGCCTACTTGTGATCTAGGCAGAAATGTTGCTCTGCTGCCATGTGGCTCCTCTGTCCCGGGCATCTTTCTCAGATGGTAGAGCACCGGGGATGAGAGAAGGTGGAGAGGCCCTTGGTTGTGTCATGTTTCTGGACCTTGGCCAGTCCAGCGTGGCAAACCTTCTGCTGCATGCTGTTGGGCAGCCTGGTGCCCTGGATGGGGAGAGAGAGGCTCTGGCATCACCAGCTCTGGCATCTGCTCCAGAATCCATCACTTTTCAGTTGTGTGACTTGGGTTGATCCTTGAACCTCGATGAGCCTCAGGAGCCTCACTGGGACAATAATGCTTGCCTCTAGGGCTGCCATGGGGACAAAATGAGGTCCTGGTTGTTAAATTCCAAGTAGTTTCTGCCATATGGTAGAAGGATTTTTCTGCCCCTTTCCTCTATGGAGCTGAGCACCAGTGGACAAACAGGCATACCTCTTTCATTTGATTATTAGTCTTAATCCTTAAATTTATAAAGTTCCTTTCATGTCTTTAAATCTCACTGAATCTTCACAGTGTCCCCTTGAAGCAGACTCGAGTCAGACTGGCTGGGTCCAAATCCTGCTTCTTCACTTAGCTGAGTGACCTTGGGCAAATCACTTTCTCTTTTTGTGCCTCAGTTTCCTCATTTTTTAAATGATGACAAGAATATCTAGAGGTGGATATTGGTTTTATGGGGCCTGACGGTTACAATTTGGAGGATCCTCTTTAAGAAAAGAATACACGGCCGGGCGCGGTGGCTCACGCCTGTAATCCCAGCACTTTGGGAAGTTGAGGTGGGAGGATCGCTTGAGGCTTCAGGAGTTCAAGATCAGCCTGGCCAACACAGTGAGACCTCATCTCTACCAAAAAAAATTAGCCAGTGTGGTGGAGCATATCTGTAGCCCTAACTACTTGAGAGGCTGAGGCAAGAAGATGGTTTGAGCCCAGGACTTCAAGGCTACAGTGAGTTATGACTGTGCGACTGCCCTCCTGCCTTGCTCTAGACAGAGCAAGACTCTGTCTAAAAAACAAAAACAAAACAAAACAACCTCCCCACACACACAAAACCTCCCCCCAAACCCTGAATATTTATATTTATTTGGTCAATGGGAACCCTTTTAAGCTGGGGTCCATGTCATTTTGGCCTGCTTCCATAATTCCTGGAACATTTGCTTTCTTGTATAACAAGATATCAACTTTTCCAGCCGCTGGAATCAACCAGTACTCCAAAGAGCTCTGATTCAATCTTTTAGTGGAAAATAATATTTAGAAAGCATGAAGTAGGCACTAGAATCATACTAAAAAACCAAGAACTGGTCAGACGCGGTGGCTCACACCTGTAATCCGAATACTTTGGGGGCTGTAGTGGGTGAACTGCTTGAACCCAGGAGTTCAAGGCCAGCTTGGGAAACATGGTGAAACCCCATCTCTGTAAAAAATACAAAAATTAGCCAGGCAGGTAGTGCACACCTATAATTCCGGCTACTCGAGAGGCTAAAGTGGGAGGATCACTTGAATCCAGGAGGGCAAGGCTGCAGTGAGCTGTGATCATGCCACTCCACTCTAGCCTGGGCAACAGAATGAGACCCTGACTAAAAATAGATAAATAAATAAAAATCGGGCCAGGCATGGTGGCTCATGCCTGTAATCCCCAACACGTTGGGAGATCAAGGCAGGCAGATCAACTGAGGTCAGGAGTTCGAGACCAGCCAGGCCAACATGGTGAAATTCTGTTTCTTCTAAAAATACAAAAATTAGTCAGGTGTGGTGGCATGCAATGGTAGTCCCAGCTACTAGAGAGGCTGAAGCGGGAGGATAGCTTGAACCCGGGAGGCAGAGGTTGCAGTGAGCCGAGATCGTGCCACTGCACTCCAGACTGGGCAACAGAATGAGATCCTGTCTCAAAATAATAATAATAATAATAATAATAATAGTAATAATAATAATAATAGGGCTGGATGTAATCCCAGCACTTTGGGAGGCCAAGGCGGATGGATCCCCTGAAGTCAGGAGTTCGACACCAGCCTGGCCAACATGGCAAAACTCCATCTGTACTAAAAATACAAAAGTCAGCCTGGCATGGCGGCACATGCCTGTAGTCCCAGCTTTTCAGGAGGCTGAGGCAGGAGAATCCCTTGAACCCAGGAGGCAGAGGTTTCACTGAGCCAAGATTGTGCCACTGCAGTCTAGCCTGGGTGAGACACAGTGAGACTCTGTCTAAAAATACTACTAATAAATAAAAATAAATAAATAAAATAAACCGTCTGGGCATGGTGGCTCAAGCCTGTAATCCCAGCACTTTGGGAAGCTGAGGCGGCCGGATCACTTGAGGCCAGGAATTTGAGACCAGCCTGGCCAACATGGCAAAACCGTCTCTACTAAAAATACAAAAATTAGCCAGGCGTGGTGGTGCATACTTGTAATCCCAGCTACTCGAGAGGCTGAGTCAGGAGAATTGCTTGAACCCGGGAGGCGGAAGTCACAGTGAACCAAGATCCCACCACTGCACTCCAGTCTAGGTGACAAGAGTGAGACTCTGTCTCAAAAAAAAAAAAAAAAAAAAGAAACCAGAATCGTTCATTGTTATGAGGGTCACTAGTCCCAGTCCCTCCTAGAGCTAATGAATGTGTACACACACACACACACATTTACAATTATCTTTATTTCTATAATTACACATACTAAACATGAATTCAGACTATCATCTCCAATTCCAAGCTCACATCACATGGTTCATTCTAGTTTTTGCCTCTTGTGCATTTATACCTCCCGTCTTTCACACTGAGCAATCTGGTGTCCATTATTCTTTCTTTCTTTCTTTCTTTTTTTTTTTGAGACGGAGTCTCACTCCGCCGCCCAGGCTGGAGTGCAATGGCCAGATCTCAGCTCACTGTAAGCTCCGCCTCCTGGGTTTACACCATTCTGCTGCCTCAGCCTCCCGAGTAGCTGGGACTACAGGCGCCTGCCACGTCGCCCGGCTAGTTTTTTGTATTTTTTAGTAGAGACGGGGTTTCACCGTGTTAGCCAGGATGGTCTCAATCTCCTGACCTCGTGATCCGCCCGTCTCGGCCTCCCAAAGTGCTGGGATTACAGGCTTGAGCCACCGCACCCGGCTCCATTATCTTTTCTTTCTTTCTTTATTTTTTGAGATAGGGTCGTGCTCTGTCCCCCAGGATGGAGTGCAGTGGAGTGATATTGACTCACTGCAACCTCTGCCTCAGGGTTCAAGTGATTCTCTCTTTTTTTTTTTCTTTTTGAGACGGAGTCTCACTGTCACCCAGGCTGGAGTCCAGAGGCCCAATCTCGGCTCACTGCAACTTCCGCCTCCCGGGTTCAAGCAATTCTCCTGCCTCAGCCTCCTGAGTAGCTGGGACTACAGGCACCTGCCACCACGCCCAGTTGATTTTTTGTATTTTTTAGTAGAGACGGGTTTTCACCATTTTGGCCAGGCTGGTCTCGAACTCCTGACCTCCTGATCTGCCTGTCTTGGCCTCCGAAAGTGCTGAGATTACAGGCATGAGCCACTGCACCCAGCATTTTTTTTTTTTTTTCCTTGAGATGGAGTTTTGCTCTTCTTGCCGAGGCTGGTGTGCAATGGCACGATCTCAGCTCACTACAACCTCCACCTCCCAGATTCAAGAGATTCTCCTGCTTCAGCTTCCCAAGTAGCTGGGATTACAGGTGCCCGCCACCATGCCTGGCTAAGTTTTTGTATTTTTAGTAGAGATGGGGTTTCATCATGTTAGGCAGGCTGGTCTCAAACGCCTGACCTCAGGTGATCCACCTGCCTCAGCCTCCCAAAGTGATAAGATTACAGGCGTGAGCCACTGCACCCGGCCTAAGTGATTCTTCTGCCTCAGCCTCCAGTGTAGCTGGGATGACGGGTGCATATCACCATGCTCATCTATGTGTTTTTAGTAGAGATGGGGTTTCACCATGTTAGCCAGGCTGCTCTTGAACTCTGGGCCTCAAGCGATCCACTTGCCTCAGCCTCCTAAAGTGCTGGGATTACAGGCATGAAACACCATGTCCGGCTGCCTTTTTTTTTTTTTTTTTTTTGAGACAGGGTCTGGCTTTGTCACCTAGGCTGGAGTGCAGTGGCATGATCACAGCTCACTGCAGCCTTGACCTCCCAGGCTCAAGTGATTCTCCCACCTCAGCCTCCTGAGTAGCTGGGATTACAGGCTCCCGCTGCCATACCCCGCTAATTTTTAAATTGTTTTGTAGAGACAGGGTTTTGCTATGTTGCTATGTTTTGCTAAGTGTTGGGATTACAGGCATGAGCCACTGCAGCCGGCCCGGATTTGCTTCTTGTTCTGCACATAAACTTGTTTCTCTTTCACTGCTCACATACTTCCAGCTGTCTTGGAAATCATTTATATTGAGATAAGACTTCTGATCCTGTGCAGCAAGGGTCATGAGGTACAGCAAATGGTAGGAATATTCCTGGAAACCCTTTCCACACCAGGACAGCTCACAATGACTTAACTATACACAAAAGTGACTGCCAGCCACCCAACTATATCCCATCAAATCAATCCAGACTAAATGTATCTCCAACTCAACTTCCCCTTAGCTGGATCACCAAATCCTCATGGTATCTCTGATATCACCTGATTCAAGGGAAAGTGGGATAGAGTGGGAAGAAATAGGAGTCTTAACCAATTGCAGTTTTAGAATTTTGCTTTTGCAAGTTAAAAGAAAAAAAAATGTATGTATTTGACGCTATGAAGACATTGCTGGGGTTGCTCCCAGTGCCTAGGATGGGCCCGTGTAAGTTCAAGGCCCTTCCTTAGCTTCACAAAAAATCTGCCTCTGCTAGTGCCCTTCCTAGGGGTGTTTGTGAGGTTCAAATAATGTCTGTATGAGGACACAAAATGCCCGGCACACAGCAAGTGCTCCATATGGGATGGCCCTTGTCATTTCGATTGCTGTTGCTATCATCATCATTTTCTGGAAGAGGAAGTTGAGGAAGAAGAGACTCAGAGAAGAGAGGAGACCCTTCTGCTGGGCTGGAAGCTAGGTTCCTGGGTTCTTTTTGTTTTCCTATCCCAATAAATCAGTGTCAGGTCCTTGGGTTTTAAGTCTCAAGTTTTTTGCACTGTGGGGAACTGTGGTTTCTGAGCCCTGTGTGTGGCCTGAAGGCCAGGGTGTCAGTCCTGGAGTCCCTGGAGGTTGAGGAAAGGCCTTGTCTGGGATGTCTACAGCCCAGAGCCTGACTGGGACCATTTGCTCAGAGAGCTGGAAAGTCTCGGTGAGGGAGACAGTCCATCGGCTGCCCTTGGCCCAGGCCCTGCCCTCAGTCTGAAGGGGGAAGACGCAGCCTGCCCTAGAGCCCTCAGTCTGAGGGAGAAGACACAGATGAACTCTAGGAGTCTCTAATCTAAAGGGCGAAGTCTCTATTCTAAAGCGGGGAACACACAATTCCAACCACAAGAGAAACCTAAAGGAAAAAAGGAAAGAAGAAGGCGTCAACTGTGTCAAATGCACTTCAGAAGTTGAGTAAGATAATAGTGACTCATTGGGTTTGGCAATATGTAGCACTGTAACCATATCAGAGCCTTTAAAGAATAGACTAGAATATGCCGGGCACAGTGGCTCATGCCTGTAATCCTAGTGTGTTGCGAGGCCAAGGCAGGTGGATCACTTGAGGTCAGGAGCTTGAAACCAGCCTGGCCAAAATGATGAAAGCCCCTCTACTAAAAATACAAAAAAAAAAAAAAAAAAAAAAAAGAAAATTAATTGGGCATGGTGGTGCCTGTAAGCCCAGCTACTTGGGAGGCTGAGAATCACTTGAACCTGGGAGGCAGAGGTTGCAGTGAGCTGAGATCGTGTCATCACACTCCAGCCTAGGCGACAGAGCTAGACTTTGTCTAAAATAATAATAACAATAATAATGGATAGACTAGAATAAACTGTAGAGAGATGGAAGGTGAGGGAGTAGAGAAACAAGCAAACAAGCTTGCTGCAAATGAGAGCTGAAAATTGGGGAGGTAGCAGCAGAAGAAAGTGGGGTCATGGAATAATAATATAAAAACAGCGCTGGGCATGGTGACTCAAACCTGTAATCCCAGCACTTTGAGAGGCTGAGGCAGGAGGAGTGCTTGAAACCGGGAGTTTGAGACTTAGCCTGGGCAACACAGACTCCATCTCTACCCAAAAAAAAAAAAAAAAAAAAAGCAGGGCTTGGTGTGAGCCTGTAGTCCCAGCTACTCTGGAGGCTGAAGTGGGGAGGATGGCTTGAGTCCAGGAGTTCAAGGCTGCCGTGAGCCATGATGGCGCCACTGAACTCCAGCTTGGGTGACAATGCAAGACCCGCACCTTTAAAAACAAACAAAAAGACATTAAGGCATGTTTGTAAATTGAAGGGAAGAATAAAGGTATTTGTGATGCAGAAGCTAAAAAAGGGATAATTAACAGGCATAGAGTTCCTGAAAAGACTAAGATGATGAGATTCATTGCAAAAGTGGAGGGATTAGCTTGGATGGCTGGGTCCTGTCCCTGCATTAACAGAAGTGAAGGTCAATTTCAGCACCTGTCATAATTTCCTGGGCCCTGTGCAAAGTGAAAATGTGGGGCTCCTTATTCCAAAATTATTAAGAATTTCAAGACTACAACAGAAAAGCATTAAATCAAGCGTGGAGCCTTTCTAAGCCTGGGTGCTGCAATTTCTACTCCCATGAAGCTGGCCCTGGTCAAGTATGAAATGAGGTCGATGAGAAGGAGGCTGTCCTGTGGTAAGTCCCTTCTAGGATTGGAAGAGATGAGTAAGGCTACTTTCAGCTTCACTGTTCTACAAGCTGGGGGGTCACTAGCAAGGGAGAGGAGCAAAACTTGTCCCTTTTTAACTTCCAACTCTGCCAGATTTGAGTCCAGGGCTTTCTAGAAGTCTCCACGGCATCGGGTGACCATAGCAACTCATGCCAAACTCTCAAGCCCACGGCTCCGCCCACCGCTTCGTGGACGCGCTTGTTGATTGGCTCAGAATGTCGACCAATGGTCGGCGAAGCGGGTTGCTTGCCGCACGGTCAATGGCCGCGAGCCGGGAAGAAGGCGGGAAGAAAGGAGGAGGAGGCAGGCCTGCAGGGGCCGCGCGGGTGCGTGTTTCCGGCTCCGCTGCGGAAGGCGGACGACTAGAGTCGTTGGGCCCGGCGCGATCCGAAGGAGCCTAGAGAGCGCGGGACTAGAGTGCAGAGCTCGGGACGTGGATCGGAGCCGGCGCGATGGGCGGAGAGCAGGAGGAGGAGCGGTTCGACGGCATGTTGCTGGCCATGGCTCAGCAGCACGAGGGCGGCGTGCAGGAGGTAACGGTCCGCGCGGCGTCGGCCCATCCGGCGGCCCTGGCCAAGCTCCTTCCGCCCTTCTCTGCCTTCCAGGGCTGAGACCCACCCCTGGGGCTCGCGGGCTTCTGGGATGCCCCCACATTCTCACCGCGCCCAGCTTCCGGCCTGGCCACCCGCTGGCGGTCTCACCCGGTTCGCATCAGTTCTGGGCCCCCGGCGCCCCTCAGTAGTAGCAATTATCGCGTCCCTGAGCTTAGGATTCCCCTTTAGTTTCACATATACCCCCAACCCCGTTTCCACTTTCATGGCGTCTTCCGAGGAGCATCCCTTAGTAAGAACCGTGCCAAATACAGTGATTTGGATCCACCAAGGCTTGGGGCGAGCCGTCGAATGTGTGTGGTAGGGGCGCGGGGTGATGTTAGCACGTGGTCTTGTTAGGCCTTGAATGGGGGAATAGGAGAGGAGGCCTGTATTCACGATTAGTTTCCACCACCTACCAACTTGGAACCTTTACATCTCTCCAAGCCTGAGTTTCCTTGTCTGTGAGACAGCTGCGAATGCCGGTTTCCCGAGAGTAGTGAAGTACCGTAAGTTCTCAGTAATAAGGCTTTTTCATTCAACAAGTATTTGTCGTGTGATTAATGTGTGTCCCACACTCAACGCGACTGGGGATACAAAAACTTGTCCTCGCCCTGATAGAGCTTACAAAGAGCATTTCAAAGAGATAATTCGTGCACAGTGACAGACACGGTAACACAGTGTATGAATAATAAGGGCCAACTGTTCCAGATTCTGGAGTTGGTTTTTTTGGAACAAACACAAAGTTAGAGGTAGAAAAGTCCGTCAGGATCAGAACTGTCATTCTCAGAGCCAGAAAAGTGGCAGGGATTTGCCTAGATCATACAGCGTGGTCCTCACCTGGACAGGTCAGTGTGCTTCCCAGAGTCCATGGCTGATTGTGTCTCACTGGAGGTAGGTTTCCATTGAACTTTCTATTGCTATGTAACCCAGGTGTCTGGTGACCAAGGATTTCTAAGCCCTTTGTGGTGGGGAGAGTGCTTCTAATTTGGAAGTGTGAAAAGCCTTCCTGTCTCCATTCCTCTAAACTGTTTACACAAAACTGGATTTGGGAGTGAGTTCATTTTTGAACAAACTGAAAAAGTGTCTAGAAGCAAGAATGGAAATCACTGATATATGTTCTAGCGTCAGATTTCATCAGATTTAGACCCACTCTTGGGCAAATAAAGGGCTTGTGTGTGCTGACTTTAGGTCACCGCTAGATTGTTTCATTCAGCAAGAATTTTACTGAGCATGTACCTTTAGCTGTATCTGGTGCCCAGCATTGCAGGTGGCAGATAGACTAAGCCATGGGTCATGGTCCTATTTGTAAGGTGTTTACCCTCTGCCAGTGGGTCTCTTGCTCTGTGCCATACGTGGCTGAAGGCCTCAACTCCATGACCTCATGATCCTCACCAGGTCCCTAGAAATAGGTACTGCATCTTATTCCTGTTGTACAGAGTTAAGAAACTTCTGCAAAGTCAAAAGGTAATATATGTCCGTCAGATACTCAAACCCTTGGCTACACTTGTACTCCAGCCAGAGTTAATCCATCTTATCCTCCTTTGAAGTGCTTCATTTGCTCTCCTCCGTCTTGCTTTGACCCAGTAACTTAGTGTCTTTTTTTTTTTTTTTTTTTTTTTTTAGACAGAGTCTCACTCTGTCACCCAGGCTGGAGTGCAGTGGCATGATCTTGGCTCACTGCAACCTCTGCTTCCCGGGTTCAAGTGATTCTCCTGCCTCAGCCTCCCAAGTAGCTGGGATTACAGTTGCCCACCACCGCACCCGGCTGATTTTTGTGTTTTTAGTAGAGGTGGGGTTTCACCTGTTGGCCAACCTGGTCTTAAACTCCTGACCTCAAGTGATCCGCCCTCCTGAGCCTCCTGAAGTGCTGGGATTACAGGTGTGAGCCGGTGTCTTGATGGGGTTTTTAAAGCTGGGCCTGGGCTTTTCATGCCCTGGATGCAGAGGAGTATTGCATACACTTAGGCTGCTTCAGGCATCACAAGGAAAATGAAACGCGCACACTCACACAGGATATGAGAAATCTGCTTCATGGTGGAAGTAACTAAGAGAACCTGCTGGGGAGATGTCTCCTCAGTTGGGAGGCTCAGAGGAAAAATAGTCAAGTCCCAAGTTGCCTCCTAGACAAAAGAAGTTGACTTGTGTGCACTTGAAGGGCTCCCAAATGGCAGCTCCACACCTTTAATCTTCTCCCCATCTTTCAGCTTGTGAACACCTTCTTCAGCTTCCTTCGACGCAAAACAGACTTTTTCATTGGAGGAGAAGAGGGGATGGCAGAGAAGGTAAGTGTTGGAAACTGCTCTCTTTTCGGCAGCTCTGTCTCTTCAGAAGAAAAACTCACCTGGTCTTCCTTTGGCATAATAGTAACTAACTTTCAGCAGAAGCGAAATGTCAAAGGTGAGGAGTTGGGGAAGGGAAGGAAGCTGTCATTTCTTCGGTCTCCACTCCTTGCTCAGCGCTCTATCTACCTTATTTCCCATGATTTTTGCAGTTCTACAAGAGGGGCAGGTGTTAACTATCCCCGTTGAGGAAACTGGCTCAAGAGAGTTTTGCACCTTATCCAAAGTCTTGAGCTGAGCTATGGGAGAACCAGGGTTGAAACCAGTCTGTTGAAAACCTGCCCTCTGTCCCAACACAGTGCCTCTCAGTTCCTTTTCCAATGAGGAGGTTTTATTTATTTATTTATTTTTATTTATTTATTTTTTTTGAGACGGAGTCTCGCTCTGTCACCCAGGCTGGAGTGCAGTGGCGCAATCTTGGCTCACTGCAAGCTCCGCCTCCCGGGTTCCCGCCATTCTCCTGCCTCAGCCTCCCGAGTAGCTGGGACTACAGGCGCCCGCCCCTGCGCCCGGCTAATTTTTTCTATTTTTAGTAGAGACGGGGTTTCACCATGGTCTCGATCTCCTGACCTTGTGATCCGCCCGCCTCGGCCTCCCAAAGTGCTGGGATTACAGGCGTGAGCCACCACGCCCGGCCGAGGTTTTATTTTTTATTTTATTTTTTTCTGAGATGGAGTCTTGCTCTGTCACCCAAGCTGGAGTGCAGTGGCGCAATCTTGGCCCACTGCAACTTCTGCCACCTGGGTTCAAGCAATTCTCCTGCCTCAGCCTCCCGAGTAGGTGGGATTACAGACGCCCGCCACTGTACCTGGCTAATTTTTGTATTTTAATAGAGATGAGGTTTCACCATATTGGCCAGGCTGGTCTGGAACTCCTGACTTCATGATCCACCCGCCTTGGCCTCCCAATGTGCTGGGATTACAGGTATGAGCCACCGTGCCTGGCCAGGAGGTTTTATTTTTACTTTTATTTATTTTATTTTATTTTATTTTTTTGAGATGGAGTCTCATTCTGTCACCCAGGCTGGAGTGCAGTGGCATAATCTTGGCTCACTGCAACCTCCGCATCCTGGGTTTAAGTGATTCTTGGGCCTCAGCCTCCTGAGTAGCTGGCACTGCAGGCAGGCGCCACCATGCCTGGCTAATTTTTGTATTTTTAGTAGAAATGAGGTTTCACCATGTTGGCGAGGCTGTTCTCGAACCCCTGACCTCAAGTAATCCACCCACCTTGGCCTCCTAAAGTGCTAGGAGTACAGGTGTGAGCCACTGCACCTGGCCTGAGAAGGTTTTAACTAATTACCTAGGAGATGAGACTGGGCAGATACTAGAAACTGATGCTTAGAAATAAATTTAGAAATACTCAGAGCCATGTCTTCCCAGATGCTCTGACTCAGAGTTTAAGGGTTCGTGTTTTGTAGTCTTGATTCTGAGACCTTGAACTCCTTTCTGATTCCTTAAGGTTGTAATTATACTTTTGAAAATTGTTATATCATGAGGATTCTACCTCACTTAGCTGTTCCTTTTTTTTTTTTTTTGAGACAGAGTCACTCTGTCACCCAGGCTGCAGTGCAATGGCATGATCTCGGCTCACCACAACCTCCGCCTCCCGAGTTCAAGCAATTCTGCTGCCTCAGCCTCCCGAGTAGCTGGGATTACAGGCATGCACCACCATGCCTGGATGATATTTGTATTTTTTAGTAGAGATGGGGTTTCACCATGTTGGCCAGGCTGGTCTCGAACTCCCGACCTCAGGTGATCCACCTGCCTTGGCCTCCCAAAGTACTGAGATTACAGGCGTGAGCCACCGTGCCCGGCCTTTTTTTTTCTTTCTTTCTTTTTTTTTTTTTTTTTGAGATGGAGTCCTGCTCTTGTCACCCAGGCTGGAGTGCAATGGTGCAATCTTGGTTGTCTGCAATGTCCGCCTCTTGGGTTCAAGCAATTCTTGTGCCTCACCCTCCTGAGTAGCTGGAATTACAGGCGTGAGCCATCATGCCCGGCACCATTATCTTTATAATAGACATAAATAAGAGACATAATAAGAAGGAGACGTTCTTTGCAAACTGTTTCTGTGGCTTCAGGATTCTAACAAGTTGGTAAACTCTTCAATGTGTCTTGAAGGTTTGAGGCCACTCTGTCGTAGACACATTACCTAACAGTAGGAGTCCCAGGTTCTTGGTCTAGCTATGTTACTTAGTCGAGTTCCCAGCAATGCTCTCGTTCTTTCCATCTTTCCATCTGTAAAATGGGAGAAAGTAGACCCCTTCTAGCTCAGATATTCTTTCTGTATTGTCACTAACACCTCTGGCTTTTCTGTGGGTCACACTACCTGTATATACCTCATGCCGCAAACTTACCAAAAATACAAAAGCACTTTTAGTTTTTATAGGTTTTGGGGCTAATCATTTATTTTTTCTTTTCTTTTTTTTTTTTTTTTTTTTCTGACACGGAGTTTCATGCTTGTTGTCCAGGCTGGAGTGCAATGGCATGATCTCGACCCACTGCAACCTCTGCCTCCCAAGTTTTAAGTGATTCTCCTGCCTCAGCCTCCCAAGTAGGTGGGATTACAGGCATGCACCACCATGCCTGGCTAATTTTGCATTTTTAGTAGAGACGGGTTTCACCATGTTGGTTAGGCTGTTCTCAAACTCCTGACCTCAGGTGATCTGCCCGCCTCGGCCTCCCAAAGAGCTGGGATTACAGACATGAGCCACGGCACTTAACACTTTGGATTGTGTTAGGTGCTGTATCAGACCCTTTGGGATTGCAGAGGTGAATACAGATTTGTTCTTTGTTTTCATGGATCTCACAGTGTAGCCAAAAACAAACAAACAAAAAAAACAAGCAGTGAAAAAGTAGTGGGTGTTGGGGCAGAAGCCCTGGGAACGTAAAACTAACCTAGGTTGGGGGCTCAGAGAAAACTTTGTGAGGAAGTGATGCCTCAGGTATGAAGGATAAATAGCTGTAAGAAGGGAGAGAGATGAACCCTTGGGGGGGGGGGTGTGTGTGTGTGTTTGAGGCAGGGTCTTGCTCTGTTGTGTCCCAGCTGGAGCACAGTGGCGTGAGCACGGTGGCGCAATCCAGCTGCCTTAGCCTCCCAAAGTGCTGGGACTACCTAATTTTTCTTTCTTTTTTTTCTTTTGAGACGGAGTCTTGCTCTATGACCCAGGCAGGAGGGCAGTGGAGCAATCTCAGCTCACTGCAGCCACCGCCTCCCGGGTTCAAGTGATTCTCCTGCCTCAGCCTCCTGAGTAGCTGGGATTAGAGGCGCCTGCCACCACGCCCAGCTAATTTTCGTATTTTTAGTACAGCGGGGGTTTCACCATGTTGGTCAGGTTGGTTTTGAACTCCTGAGCTCGTGATCTGCCCGCCTCGGCCCTCCAAAGTGCTGGGATTATAGACATGAGCCACCGCGCCCAGCCTCTAATTTTGCTTAACTGTAAGAGGGAATAATTCTTACCTCACAAGGAAGTTACAAGGATTAAAAAAAAGGCAAAAGACCACAATCCACTTCAGAATCCCTTGGGGCCACATGTGTTTTGGTATTTAAAATTATTTGGATTTCAGGAAGGCAATACAGTGCATATAATGTGCATTATAGATCATAATCCAATCCCAGGGCCAGGAGCTGCATCCTGTAACAAAACACATTAATATTTCTGTAGAGAATACCTGATACTGCAAACTTACAAAAAATTACAAAAGCACTCTTAGATTTTATAGCTTTTGGGACTAGGAATTGTAGACTTGAATACAGCCATAGTGATCTAATCAATATGGCATTGATAGAAGAAGAGAAAAATGGACCAGTGAAGCAGACTAGAGAATCCTGAAATAAAGTCTAGCATTTATGAGGATTTAATGTGTCTAATGTGGTAATTCAGTTCATTAGGCAAAGCATGATTCAATAAGTCATGCTGCTACGTGGAATTTTTTTTGGTTAGAAAACCAAAATTTACCATCTGTCATACTCTATAAAAAAAAAATACAGGTAAGAAAAATCCTGTAAGGAAAGCTAGGAATCTGTAGTCTTATGTGGGGGAGACTTCAAGATTAGAAAACTGGAAGCTATAAAAGAAGAGATAGCTGTTTGCCTTTTCAAATGCTGAAAATTTGTAAATGGTAAAAGAGACATATTTAAGTCAATTGAAGAACACTAGATTATGAGAAAATATGCAGTGCAGAGGATGAATAACATTTAATGGTTAATTTCATATTTAGGAACTCATAAATAAAAATTAGCCAGGCCTTGTGGCACACACCTCTAGTCCCAACTACTTGGGAGACTGAGGTAGGAGGATTGCTTGAGCCTGGGAGGTTGAGGCTGCAGTGAGCTGTGATTGCGCCGCTGTGCCACTATGCTCCAGGCTGGGTGACAGAGCAGGACTTTGTTTCCAAAACAAAACCCATAATGAGATACTACTTCACATCTGTTAGGATGGCATCTGTTAAAAGAAAAAACAAAATAACAAATGTTGACAAAGATAGGGAGAAACTGGAACCCTTGTATACTGTCGGTGGGAATGTCAAATGGTGCATCTGCTATGGAAAATGTTATGGCAGTTTCTCAAAAAATTAAAAAATAGAACTATCGTATGGTCCAGCAGTCATTCTTGTTGGTATATACCCAAAAGAATTGGAAGGAGGATTTATTTGCACACCCATGTTCACTCCTTATTCACAATAGCCAAAAGGTGGAAGGAACCAAAGGCTCCATCAGCAGGTGAATGGATAAACAGAATGTGGTATAGACATATTCTGGGATGTTATTCTGCCTTAAAAGGGGAAGAAATCCTGTCCATTGCTACATGGATGTACCTTGGAGGACATCGTGTTACATGAAATAAGCTGGTCACAAAAGGACAAATACAGTTGATCCTTTGTATTGTGGGCTCTACATCCATGAGTTTAACCAACCACTGGTGGAAAATATTTGGAAAAAACATTTTTTTAAACGAGAGTACAATAAGAAAAAATAATATGAGTTAAGCCCGACGTGGTGATGCACACCTGTAATCCCAGCTACTTGGGTGGCTGAGATGGGAGGATGGCTTGAGCCCGGGAATTTGAAATCAGCCTGGACAACATAGCAAGACCCCATCTAAAAAAACAAAAACAAAACACCACATTAAAAAAAAATACAATCTAATTATTTACATCCATAGCACTTACATTGTATTAGGTAATCTAGAGATGATTGAGAGTATATAGGAAGATGTGTGTAGGTTATATGCAAATAAAATGCCATTTTATATAAGGTACTTGAGCATCCTGAGAAATTAGTGCTGAGGAGTGGTCCTGGAACGAATCCCCATGGGTACGGTGGGACTGCCCTATTACATTCCACTTACATATCATTGAAGGCGTATTTTTTGATAAGTAAATATTGTGTGACTGAAAGAAAAGTTACAGTTTTAAAACATAACTGTAGGGCCAGGTGTGGTGGCTCACGCCCGTAATCCCAGCACTTTGGGAGGCTGAGGCGGGTGGATCACCTGAGGTCAGGAGTTCGAGACCAGCCTGACCAACATGGTGAAACCCTGTCGCTACTAAAAATACAAAAATTTGCTGGGCATGGTGGTGGGTGCCTGTAATCCCAGCAACTCGGGAGGCTGAGGCAGGAGAATCGCTTGAACTCAGGAGGCAGAGGTTGCAGTGAGCCGCGATTACACCACTGCACTCCACCCTGGGCAATAAGAGTGAAACTCCGTCTCAAAAACAACAACAATAACAAAACATAACTGTAATGGTATTATTTCCTCCAAAAAGGCATACTAATTCTTTAAATATTACCAGAGATCCACATCCACTCAGGGTTCTGATTTCCCTCAGTGCTCTCTTACTGTTGTGTTTTGTTTTGAGACAGGGTCTCGCTCTGCTGCCCAGCCTGGATGGTGTCCAGTAGTGCGATCATGACTCACTGCAGCCATGACCACTAGGCTCAGGTGATCCTCTCATATAAGCCTCCTGAGTAACTGGGACTATAGGCGTGCCTCAACATGCCCAGCTAATTTTTGTATTTTTTGTAGAGTGGGGGTTTCACCATCTTACCCAAGCTGGTCTCGATCTTCTGATCTCAAGCAACCTTCCCGCCTTGGCCTCCCAAAGTGCTGGGATTATAGGCATGAACCACTGCGCCCAGCTCTTTTGTTTTTTAAAAAATTATGGGCTGAGGTGGGGGGATCACTTGAGGCCAGGAGTTCAAGACCAGTTTGGTCCAACATAGACCATATCTGTACAAAAAAATTGAAAATCATTGCATTCCAGTCTGGGAACAGAGCGAGACTTTGTCTCAGAAAAAAAAAGTGTGGTAAAAAGCACATCATAAAATTTACCCTCTTAACCTTTGTTTTGATTTTTTTGTTTGTGTGCTTGTTTGTTTGAGATGGAGTCTCGCTCTGTTGCCCGGCCTGGAGTGTGGTGGCACCATCTCAGCTCACTGCAACCTCTGCCTCCCAGGTTCCAGCAGTTCTCCCACCTCAGCCTCCCGAGTAGCTGGGATTACAGGCGTGTGCCACCACGCCTGGCTAATTTTTGTATTTTTAGTAGAGATGGGATTTTACCATGTTGGCCAGGCTGATCTCAAACTCCTGGCCTCAGGTCATCTGCCTGCCTTGGCCTCCCAAAGTGCTGGGATTACAGGCATGAGGCACTGCGCCCTGCCTGTTTTTGTTTTTGTTTTGAGATGGAGTCTCGCTTTGTTGCCCAGGTTGGAGTGCAGTGGCACCATCTCAGCTCACTACAACCTCTGCCTCCCAGGTTCAAGAGATTTCTCCGGCCAGTCAGGCGCGGTAACTCATGCCTGTAATCCCAGCACTTTGGGAGGCCGAGGCGGGTGGATCACGGGGTCAGGAGATCGAGACCATCCTGGCCAACACCGTGAAACCCTGTCTCTACTAAAAATACAAAAATTAGCCGAGTGTGGTGGCACAAGCTACTCGAGAGGCTGAGGCAGGAGAATTGCTTGAACCTGAGAGTTGGAGGTTGCAGTGAGCCAAGATCGCCACTGCACTGTAGCCTGGCGACAGAAGAAGACTCCGTCTCAAAAAAAAGAAAATATTTTTCCTGCCTCCGTCTCCCAAGTAGCTGGGACTACAGGTGCCCACCACCATGCCCGGCTAAAGTTTGTATTTTTAGTAGAGACAGGGTTTCACTAATATTGGCCAGACTGGTCTCGAACTCCTGACCTTGTGATCTGCCTGCCTCAACCTCCGAAAATGCTTGGCCCTTTTTTTTTTTCTTCCCTCTGAGACAGAGTCTCACTCTGTCAGCCACTGGAGTGCAGTGGCACGATCACAACTTACCTTGACCTCCCCAAGGCTCAGGTGATCCTCCCACTTTAGCCTCTTAAGTAGCTTGGACTCCAGTGCCATCATGCCCAGCTAAGTTTTTTTTTTTTCTTTTTTTTTTTTTTTTTTTTTGAGGCGGAGCCTCGCTCTGTCACCTGGGCTGGAGTGCAGTGGCGGGATCTTGGCTCACTGCAAGCTCCGCCTCCCGGGTTTACGCCGTTCTCCTGCCTCAGCCTCCCGAGTAGCTGGGACTACAGGCGCCCGCCACCTTGCCCGGCTAGTTTTTTTGTATTTTTTAGTAGAGACGGGGTTTCACCGTGTAAGCCAGGATGGTCTCAATCTCCTGACCTCATGATCCACCTGTCTCGGCCTCCGAAAGTGCTGGGATTACAGGCTTCAGCCAACGCGCCCGGCTTTTTTTTTCTTTTTGAGGCAAAGTCTCGCTCTGTTGCCCAGGCTGGAGTATGAGTGGTGCGACCTCAGCTCATTGCAACCTCTGCCTCCCCAGTTCAAGCGATTCTCCTGTCTCAGCCTCCTGAGTAGCTGGGGTTACAGGTGCACACCACCATGCCCAGCTAATTATTGTATTTTTAGTAGAGATGAGGTTTCACCAAGTCAATCAGACTGGTCTTGAACTTATCTCATGATCCTCCTGCCTCAACCTCCCAAAGTGCTGAGATTACAGGCGTGAGCCACTGTACCCGACCCCCAGCTAATTTTTCTATTTTTTTGTAGGGATGAGGTTTTACCATGTTGCTCAGGCTGGTCTCTAACTCCTGGGCTCAAGTGATCCACCTGCCTCGGCCTCCCAAATTGCTAGGATAACAGATGTGAGCCACTGTGCTGGCCCATGTTAAGCATTTTTAAGTGTACAGTTCAGTAGTGTTAAGTGTACTTAGATTATGAAACATATTTGTAAAACCTCTTTGCATTTTGTGAAATTGAAACCCTGTACCCATTAAACAACTTCGTTTTGCTCCCTCCCCTACCTCCTGGTAACTGCTGTTCTATTTTCTGTCTAGGTTGACTACTTTAGATACTTCATATAAATGGAATCATACAATATGTATCTTTTTGTGACTGGCTTTTTTCATTTAATGTAATGTCCACAGATTTATCCACATTGTAGTATGTGACAGGATTTCCTTCCCCTTTAAGGTTGAATAATATTCCATTATATATATATATCACTTTTTTTTTTTTTTTTTGAGACAAGTCTTGCTCTGTTTCTTGCCCAGGCTGGAGTGCAGTGGCACGATCTCGGCTCATTGTAACCTCAGCCTCCCGAGTAGCTGGAACTACAGGCACACGCCACTACTCCCGGCTAATTTTTGTATTTTTATTAAAGTCAGGGTTTTACCATATTGGCCAGCTGGTCTCGAGCTCCTGACCTTGTGATCTGCCCAACTCGGCCTCCCAAAGAGCTGGGATTACAGGCTTGAGCCACTGCGCCCAGCCACAATTTTTTTTTTTTAATCTATTCTTCTCTTGATGGACTTTTGGGTTGCTTTCACCCCTTGGTTTTTGTGCATAGTGCTTCTGTGGACATAGGTGCACAAATCTTTGAGATTCTACTTTCAATTCTTGTAGGTATTACTCGGCAGTGTAATCTATTGAATAATATGGTAGTTTTTGTTTTGCTTTTGTTTTTGTTTTGTTTTGTTTTGGAGACAGTATCACTCTTGTTGCCTAGGCTGGAGTGCAATGATGCAGTCTCGGCTCACTGCAACCTCCGCCTCCTGGATTCAAGCGATTCTCCTGCCTCAGCTTCCTGAGTAGCTGGGATTACAGGCGTGTGCCACCACAGCTGGCTAATTTTTGTATTTCTAGTAGAGACAGGATTTCACCATGTTGGCCAGGTTGGTCTCGAACTCCTGACCTCAGGTGATTCACCCGCCTCGGCCTCCCAAAGTGCTAGGATTACAGGTGTGAGCCACTGTACCCAGCCAGTTTTTAGTTTTTTGAGGAAATGCCATGATCTTTTCCATAGCAGATGCACCATTTGACACTACCACTAATAGTACATGAGGGTTCTGTATTAGTCCGTTCTCATGCTGCTATACCCTAGACTGGGTAATTTATAAAGAAAAGAGGTTTACGACCGAGCACGGTGGCTCACGCCTGTAATCCCAGCACTTTGGGTGGCCAGGGCGGGCAGATCACAAGGTCAGGAGATCAAGAACATCCTGGCCAACACGGTGAAACCCCAGCTCTACTAAAAATACAAAAAGTAGCTGGGTGTGGTGGCGTGCGCCTGTAGTCCCAGCTACTTAGGAGGCTGAGGCAAGAGAATCGCTTAAACCCAGGAAGCAGAGGTTGCAGTGAGTTGAGATCGTGCCACGGCACTCCAGCCTGTCGAGAGAGTGAGACTCTGTCTCAAAAAAGAAAAAAAAAGTAAAGAGGTTTAATTGACTCACAGTTCTGCATGACTGGGGAGGCCTCAGGAAACTTAAAATCATAGAGGAAGGCATTCCTTCACAGAGTGGCAGGAGAATCAGTGCCAGCAGAGGAAATGCCAGAGGCTAATGAAACCATCAGATCTTGTGAGAACTCACTCGTATCATGAGAACAGCATGGGGGAAACCACCCCCATGATTCAATTACCTCCACCTGGTACTGCCTTTGACATGTGGGAATTACAATTCAAGGTGAGATTTGGGTGGGGAAACAGAGCCAGACTGTATCATTCTGCCCCTGGCCCCTCCCAAATCTCATGTCCTCACATTTCAAAACATAATCATGCCCTTCCAACAGCCCCACAAAGTCTGAATTCATTTCTGCATTAACCCACAAGTCCAAGTCCAAAGCTCATCTCTGGCAAGGTATTAGTTCGCTCTCATGCTGCTGTGAAGAAATACCCGAGACTGGGTAATTTATAAAGGACAGAGGTTGTTCTGTTTTTTTATTTTATGTATTTATTTTTTTTTGAGACAGAGTCTTGCTCTGTCATCTAGGCTGGAGTGCAGTGGTGTGATCTCAGCTCACTGCAACTTCCGCCTCCTGGGTTCAAGCGATTCTCCTGCCTCAGCCTCCCGAGTAGCTGGAATTACAGGTGCCCACCACCACACGTGGCTAATTTTTGTATTTTTAGTAGAGACAGGGTTTCACAGGGTTTCACCATGTTGGCCAAGCTGGTCTTGAATTCCTGACCACCGAGGGTGATCTGCCCCCCCTCGGCCTCCCAAAGTGTTAGGATTACAGGCATGAGGCACCGCACCCGGCCAGGAAAGAGGTTTGATTGACTCATAGCTCTACATGGCTGAGGAAGCCTTAGGAAACTTACAGTGAGGTTGGAAGATGATGGGGAAGCAGGCACCACCTTCACAAGGTGGCAGGAAGGAGAAGTGCCAGGCAAAGGGGGAAAAGCCCTTTATAAAATCATCAGATCTCATGATAACTCACTATCAAGAAAGCAGCATGGAGGCACCCATTTCTCTTTAAGACATTTGTCTTTTTTTAATTGGGTTATTTGATTACGATTGTTTGATTCCCAATTCAAACAAGGTTCACACATTACACTGGGTGATAGAAACCTGTAAATTAAGAGACCTCAAAAACAAAAAATTAAGGATCAGGCACAGTGGCTCAGCCCTATAATCACAGCACTTTGGGAGGCTGAGGTGGTAGGATCGCTTGAGCCCAGGAGTTGAAGACCAGCCTGGGTAAATATAGTGAGACTCCATCTCTACAAAAAAAATTTTTTTTTTTTTTTTGACTTGGAGTCTCACTCTCGTGATGAGGCAGGAGTGCAGTGGCATGATCTTGGCTCACTGCAACCTCCGCCTCCTGAGTTCAAGCAGTTCTGCCTCAGCCTCTCAAGTAGCTGGGATTACAGGCACCCACCACCAGGCCCGGCTAATTTTTTTTTTTTTTTTTGAGAGAGAGTTTTGCTATTGTTGCCCAGGCTGGAGTGCAGTGGCCTGATCTCAGCTCACCACTACCTCTGCCTCCCGGGTTCAAGCGATTGTCCTGCCTCAGCCTCCCATGTAGCTGGGATTACAGGCATGCGCCACCACGCCTGGCTAATTTTTGTGGAGACAGGGTTTCTCCATGTTAGTCAGGCTGGTCTCGAACTCCCGACCTCAGGTGATCCGCCCGCCTCAGCGTCCCAAAGTGCTGGGATCACAGGCGTGAGCCATTGAGCCCGGCCTAATTTTTGTATTTTTAGTAGAGACAGGGTTTCGCCATGTTGGCCAGGCTGGTCTCAAACTCCAGTGGTCTAACTCTTGACCTCAGGTGATCCACCCGCCTCGGCCTCCCAAAGCGCTGGGATTACAGGCATGAGTCACCCTGCCTGGCCTACAAAAGAAAATGTAAAGATTTAAAAAATAAAACACAAGGCCGGGCGCGGTGGCTCAAGCCTGTAATCCCAGCACTTTGGGAGGCCGAGGCGGGTGGATCACAAGGTCAGGAGATCGAGACCACAGTGAAACCCCGTCTCTATTAAAAAATACAAAAAATTAGCCGGGCGCGGTGGCGGGCGCCTGTAGTCCCAGCTACTCAGGAGGCTGAGGCAGGAGAATGGCGTGAACCCAGGAGGCGGAGCTTGCAGTGAGCCGAGATTGCGCCACTGCACTCCAGCCTGGGCGACAGCGTGAGACTCCGTCTCAAAAAAAAAATAAAAAAATAAAAAAATAAAACACAAGAGATCTCTTTTTTTCTTGCAATTTGTTTTTTGAAGAAATGGTTATTTGTCCTGGCAAAGTTTCCCACAATCTGGATTTTGCATATTGCATCCTAAGAATGGTTTTTACTCACAGCAGTTCTGACACCAAATGTGTGGGTTTTTCCACCACTTAACAAACCAGTTCTCCAGTTCTCTGGACACCAACTGGGTGTCCTACTATTCAATTGAATTCTGACCCCAACTACCCAGAATTACTGCAGCTTCCACAGGTTAAGGACTCAGTCCCATAAGACGGCGGCCACTTGAGACACCAGTCATAAGTTCCAAGTTGCCTTGTGTACTTCTGACCAACCAGCTATCAACTGGGGTTTGCCATGACCACCTTTTCAGGTTTAATAATTTGCTAGAATGATTCAGAACTCAGGAAAGTGCTTTATTTACTGTTACTGGTTTATTATAAAAGACATAACTCAGGAACAGCCAAATAGCTGTGTAGGGCTAGGTATTGGGGTGGGGCATGGAGCCTCCATACCCTCTCTGGGTGTGCCACCCTCCCAACACTTTGATGTGTTCACCAACCTAGAAACTCCAAACCCCATCGTTTAGGGGGTTTTTTGTTTTGAGACAGGTTCTCTCTGTCACGCAAGTTGTAGTGCAGTGGCGCAATCTCAGCTCACTGTAACCTTCGGTTCACAGCAACCTCCGGCTCCTAGGCTCAAGCAGTCCTCCCATCTTAGCCTCCCGAGTAGCTGGGACTGCAGGCATGTGCCACCATGCCCAGCTAATATTTTCGTATTTTTGGTATAGACGGGGTCTCACCATGTTGCCCAGGCTGGTCTTTTTTTTTTTTTTTTTTTTTGAGACGGAGTCTGGCTGTGTTGCCCAGGCTGGAGTGCAGTGGCTGGATCTCAGCTCACTGCAAGCCCCGCCTCCCGGGTTCACACCATTCTCCTGCCTCAGCCTCCCGAGTAGCTGGGAGTACAGGCGCCCGCCACCTCGCCCGGCTAATTTTTTTTGTATTTTAGTAGAGACGGGGTTTCACCGTGTTAGCCAGGATGGTCTCGATCTCCTGAACTCGTGATCCGCCCGTCTCGGCCTCCCAAAGTGCTGGGATTACAGGCTTGAGCCACCGCGCCCGGCCTGGGCTGGTCTTAAACTCCTGAGCTCAAGCGATCTGCCCGCCTCGACCTTTCCAAAGTGCTGAGATTACTGGTATGAGCCACTGTGCCTGGTAAACTTCAATTTATTTGCACAGTTATAGTTCCCCAGTGCGTTAGCATTTATTTATTTATTTTTATTTATATTTATTTGTTTATTTTTTTGAGACAGAGTCTTGCTCTGTCTCCCAGGCTGGAGTGCAGTGGTGTGATCATGGCTTATTGGAGCCTTGACCTCCCGGGCTCAAGCAATTCCCCTACCTCAGTTTCTCGAGTAGCTGGAACTACAGACACGTACCACTCCACTCAGCTAATTTTTGTATTTTTTATAGAGACAGGGTCTTCCTATGTTGCCCAGGCTGGTTTCAAACTCCTGGGCTCAAGTGATCTGTCTGCCTCTCCTTCCCAAAGTGCTGGAATTACAGATGGGAGCCCCCGTGCCTGACCTGGATTAGCATTTTAATAACAACTCTTTCATAAAATTCTTCTGCCTTCTGAAAAGTATTTGAGAGGGCTGGCATTGTGACACATGCCTGTACTGTCCTGGGCCTCTTCTCGGGGAGAGCGACAGGCTTGGCTTTAGAGCAGGCCCAGCCCTCCCCACCCTGGTTGGCTGTGGTTCCCAAATATGTGTCCAGTGACTGAAGCTTGAGTCTGTGACAGCCTCTGGGTAGGCTTCCACACCGCTGGGGTTATCTGTCTGAGGTTGGGCCTAGGTCAAGTTGATGGGAGGAGGGGTCAGAGGCTGCTGTGATTGGCCTTGACTCTGCCTGGTGGTTTAGCTCTGCCCTTGCTTAACCTCCAGGAGCTAGGAAGGAACAGTACAAATGGGATGTGACATGATTCAGTGGAGCTGGGAGAGGGGAGGGCCCTGTTCCCACCTCCCTTTGGCCACTGTTTGGCAAATGGCTTTAGTTCAAGGTCTCTCTGACTAGGGACTTGGGACCAAGGCCCTGTGGTGGAACAGCCTCTGCTGGCGTAATTATGACCCATGGTTTCCATTAACAGCAGAATGGCCTCCCCTACCAGTTTAATTCATGGTTTAGGAGGTATATTTGGTGTTCTTTAACCTTGTAGAGTGTGGAGCTACTGTGGTGTGGCATGGGGCAGGGGGTTTGGGCATAGTAGGAGAAATTGGCATCAAATGGATGAGAATCCACAGGGCATTTAGCAGAACCCCAGGTCTGGGGCCCCGTGGGTGACTTCTGTGACCTTGAGCCCCTGCAGAGCTTTCCCTGCAGTTCTGTCTTAGAGATGCTTGAAAGAGGGTTTATTGACCACTGATCACATGGCAAGGCCTCTAGAGGTGTGTGCGTGTGTGTGCACATGCACACTGCGTATGGGTTGGCATTGAGTTGAGTGTCCTAAGGGTATGTTCCTGGGCCAGAGGTGAAACTTTGACACTTGACTGGTCATGGAGGATGAATTGGTTTGCCAGGTGACCTGAGAGTGGGGACGAGACATTCCAGGCAAAGAACAACATATGCCAAGACTGCTTTTATTTATTTATTTATTTTGAGACAGGGTCTCACTCTGTTGCCCAGGATGGTGGCGCGACCTCTGCTCACTACAACCTCTGCCTCCTGGGTTCGAGTGATTCTTCCACCTCAGCCTCCCAGGTAGCTGGGACTACAGGCATGTGCCACTACACCTGGCTCATTTTTGTATTTTTAGTAGAGACAGGGTTTCATCGTGTTGACCAGGGTGGTCAAGAACTCCTGACCTCAGGTGATCCGCCCGCCTCGGCCTCCCAAAGTGCTGGGATTATGGGCATGAGCCACCACACTTGGCCAAGACTGCTTTTAGAAATAATAACATAGACCGGGGATAATGACTCACACTTGTAATTCCAGCACTTTGGGAAGAAGAGGCAGGTGAATCACTTGAGCCCAGGAGTTTGGACTAGCCTGGTCAACATGGCGAAACCTTGTCTCTACAAAAAACAAAAACATTAGCCAGGGATGGTGGCATATACCTATAGTCCCAGCCACTGGGGAGGCTGAAGTGGGAGGATCACCTTAGCCCAGGGAGGTTGATTACATTCCAGCCTGGGTGAGTGAGACCCTGCCTCAAAAATAGTAACAACAAGATAGAGGTACAGAGACATGACCTTAGGGTCACGCAAGTAAGAGTAGACCAGGAACTCAAATCTAGGTGCGACTTTGAAGTATGCATGGAACTTGGCCAGGAGGGCTTGTTAAAAATACGGATTGCCTGGCCATACCCCAGAATTTCTGATTCAGTAGATCTGGAGTGGGGCTTAAGATTTAGCGTTCTTAACAGGTTCTAGGTGATGCTGATGCTGCAGGTCAGGGGAACCCTGTGATGTGGACCTCACTAGGCTCTTGATTTGTGCTGTCATACTCAATCCTCATGACGGATAAGGAAACTGAGGCTTAGAAAGAGTCAAAGTTGTTCACTCGTCTAAGGCCAGGAGCCAAATAATGACAGGTGGCAATAGTATGGGTGGAGGGTCGCCCTTGGGTAGCAGGGAAGCTGGCTAGCACATCGTGGGGTGGAAACTTGGGAAGGTGTAGTGGAGAAAAAGGATTTGAAGTTAACAGCTTGCTGGCTGGAGAGAGGGTGAACAGGCTCTTCCTTGCTTTGACTGGGCACGGTGGCTCACACCTACAATCCCAACACTTTGGGAGGCTGAGGCAGGTGGATCACTGGAGGTGAGGAGTTTGAGACTAGACTGACCAACATGGAGAAACCCCATCTCTACTAAAAATACAAAATTAGCCAGGCGTGGTGGTACATGCCTGTAATCCCAGCTACTCGGGAGGCTAAGGCAGGAGAATCACTTGAACCCCGGAGGCGGAGGTTGCAGTGAGCTGAGATCGTGCCATTGCACTCCAGCCTGAGCAACAAGAGCGAGACTTCATCTCAAAAAAAGAAAAAGAAAAGAAAGCTCCCTGGCTTTCTGCTAACGTGGCCTTTCTGGGTGTGGTGTCAAGTCTTGCATAGCTGGACTGTGGTCTTGGAGACAGGATGCACTAAGAGTAAGAGTGATTAGTCAGAAGAGCCGGTCATTGTGGGCCTGAGAATTCAAGAAAGGCTTGTGAGGGACTGAGGCTTGAGTTTTTGCTTTTAACAGCGTCACTTTTTTTGTTTTGTTTTTTTGAGACAGGGTCTCACTTTGTCGCCCAGGCTGGAGTACAGTGGCCTGATCTCGGCTCACTGCAACCTCCACCTCCCTGGTTCAACCAATTCCCCTGCCTCAGCCTCATGAGTAGCTGGGATTACAGGCGCACGCCACCATGCCTGGCTAATTTTTTGTATTGTTAGTAGAGACGGGGTTTCACCATGTTGGCCAGACTAGTCTGCAATTCCTTTATTTATTTATCTATTTATTTTGAGATGGAGTCTTGCTCTGTCACCAGGCTGAAGTGCAGTGGCACGATCTCGGCTCACTGCAACCTCTGCCTCCCAGGTTCAAGCGATTTTCCTGTCTCAGCCTCTCGAATAGCTGGGACTACAGGCACACACCACCATGCCCAGCTTTTTTTTTTTTTTTTTTTTTTTGTATTTTTGGTAGAGACGGGTTTCACTATAAAGGCCAGGATGATCTTGACCTCACGTGATCTGCCCTCCTCGGCCTCCCAAAGTGCTGGGATTACAGGCATTAGCCACCGCGCCTGGCCAAGCGTCACTTTTTAAAACAGCCAGTTTATTGAGACAGGTGCTTTGCAGGTATTCTCATTACAACCCTATGAGACAGATGTATTTTCATTTTGCAGATGAGGAAACTGAGGTTCTGGGTGCAGTGCTTTGCCCTTGCACCCAGCAGGTAGAGAGCAGGGCTGGACTCCAGGCTATGGGACACCGTCCCCTGCTCTGATGCCTCATGGCTTTTCTTCCCTCTCCAGCTTATCACCCAGACTTTCAGCCACCACAATCAGCTGGCACAGAAGACCCGGCGGGAGAAGAGAGCCCGGCAGGAGGCCGAGCGGCGGGAGAAGGCAGAGCGGGCGGCCAGGCTGGCCAAGGAAGCCAAGTCAGAGACCTCAGGGCCCCAGATCAAGGAGCTAACTGATGAAGAGGCAGAGAGGCTGCAGCTAGAGATTGACCAGGTGAAGAGTGGGCTTCCCTTCTCTACCCCTCAGATCCCCACTGGCACTGAGCAGGGGGTCCTGTTGCCAACTGCTGTGTTCTTTGCTCCAGAAAAAGGATGCAGAGAATCATGAGGCCCAGCTCAAGAACGGCAGCCTTGACTCCCCAGGGAAGCAGGTGAGATGGACTGCAGGGACTTGGGATGAGCCAGGAGGTTGGAACTTACAGGAACTCTGCTGCCTACTGCTTTCTCTGAAATACCCTTTCTTATCCTAAACCCTCCCCTCCCGGCTTTGGGAATCTTCCCCATACTTTAAGATCACACTCAGAGACATTGAACCAAAGGATCCAGGTTAAAAAAAAAAAAACCCGCTGGGCGTGGTGGCTCACGCCTGTAATCCCAGCACTTTGGGAGGCCAAGGCGGGTAGATCATGAGGTCTGGAGTTGAAGACCAACTTGGCCAAGATGGTGAAACCCTGTCTTTTTTTTTTTTTTTTTTTTTTGAGACGGAGTCTCGCTGTGTCGCCCAGGCTGGAGTGCAGTGGCCGGATCTCAGCTCACTGCAAGCTCCACCTCCCGGGTTTTTACGCCATTCTCCTGCCTCAGCCTCCCGAGTAGCCAGGACTACAGGCGCCCGCCACCTCGCCCGGCTAGTTTTTCGTATTTTTTAGTAGAGACGGGGTTTCACCGTGTTACCCAGGATGGTCTCGAACTCCTGACCTCGTGATCCGCCCGTCTCGGCCTCCCAAAGTGCTGGGATTACAGGCTTGAGCCACCGCGCCCGGCCAACCCTGTCTTTACTAAAAATACAAAAATTAGCCAGGCGTGGTGGCGGGCACCCGTAATCCCAGCTACTCGGGAGGCTGAGTCAGAGAATTGCTTGAACCCAGGAGGCGGAGGTTGCCATGAGCCAAGATCATGCCACTGCACTCCACCCTGGGCAACAGAGCAAGACTCTGTCTCAAAAAAAAAAAAAACCAACTGGCCTTAACCCATTTATGGCAGGAAAACCCAAGAGCCAGAAAGGGCAGTGCCTATTACAGGTCACATCTGAGGTTGGCTGGGTTCTGTGGGCCCAGCCATATCCTTTGTCACATGGTATAATAGTCTGAGCTCCTCTCAGGCTGAGATCGGAACCACATTTTACCTGGTTCCCGGTGGACCAAGGCTTGGGGTCTGCCCCTCTGTGGAGTGGGCAGGTACCAAGTCTCTTTTCTTTTGTGACTGTATGCCCAGTGCTAGCCCTGGGCTTGGCCCAGTGAGGGTTCAATGTGTGTCTTGTTTGTCAAGTAAGTAGCTGAATGTCCCTGATTATAAGCAGGAGACTGAGGAAGATGAGGAGGAGGAAGATGAGAAGGACAAAGGAAAACTGAAGCCCAACCTAGGCAACGGGGCAGACCTGCCCAATTACCGCTGGAGCCAGACCCTGTCGGAGCTGGACGTGAGTGGCAGGGACCAGAGGTGAAGCTTAGGGAGCCAGCCTGGGGTACCAGCAGCACTTAGTGGCTTCTTCTGACTGCCTCTGCCCTATGCAGCTAGCGGTCCCTTTCCGTGTGAACTTCCGGCTGAAAGGAAAGGATGTGGTGGTGGACATCCAGCGGCGGCACCTCCGGGTGGGGCTCAAGGGGCAGCCAGCGATCATCGATGGGGAGCTTTACAACGAAGTGAAGGTGGAGGAGAGCTCGTGGCTCATTGAGGATGGCAAAGTGGTGACTGTGCATCTGGAGAAGGTATGTGAGGCCCAGCCCTTCTAGCCTGGGGTGTTGATGGAAGAAGAAAGAAGGATGTGTGCTTATTTTACTCAGGAGCAATGCTGGGGGCATTGTGGAATTATCTTAATCCCCATGACAACACTCTTTAAAGTAGATCTGTCCCTATTTTATTTTCTTAAAGACAAGGTCTCACTCTGTTGCCCAGGCTGGAGTTCAGTAACACCTTCTTAGCTCACTGCAGCCTTGAACTCTTGGGCCCAAGCAATTCTCTCATTTCATCCTCCTGAGTAGCCAAGACTACAGGTGCACACCACCACGCTTGACTAATTTTTGTTATTAATTTTTGTAGAGACACGGAGGTCTCACTATATTTCCCAGGCTGGTCTTGAACTCCTGGCCTCAAGCGATCTTCACACCTTGGCCTCCCAAAGTGCTGAGATTACAGACTTGAGTCAGGAAAAGAGGTCACTGATTTATTTACCCAAGCTCCTGCCTCTGGGAAGGGGTGGAGTCAGAATTGAAAGTCTTAGGTTCTGGCCGGGCGCGGTGGCTCAAACCTGTAATCCCAGCACTTTGGGAGGCCGAGACAGGCGGATCACGAGGTCAGGAGATCGAGACCATCCTGGCTAACACGGTGAAACGCCGTCTCTACTAAAAAATACAAAAAACTAGCCGGGCGAGGTGGCAGGCGCCTGTAGTCCCAGCTACTCGGGAGGCTGAGGCAGGAGAATGGCATGAACCTGGGAGGCGGAGTTTGCCGTGAGCCGAGATCCGGCCACTGCACTTCAGCCCGAGTGACAGAGCGAGACTCTGTCTCAAAAAAACAAAACAAAACCAAAAAAAATACAGAAACTAGCTGGGCGAGGTGGCGGGCACCTGTAGTCCCAGCTACTCGGGAGGCTGAGGCAGGAGAATGGCGTAAACCCAAGAGGTGGAGCTTGCAGTGTGCTGAGATTGCGCCACTGCACTCCAGCCTGGGTGACAGAGCAAGACTCCGTCTCATAAAAAAGAAAGTCTTAAGTTCTGAAGCCACTTCTTTTTCACTAGGTCTGTACATGGATTCAGTTCATCAAATACTTGAACACCTACTCTGTGCGTGGTACTGTTCTTGTTCTAAGTGCTGGAGAGAGAACAGTGAACAAAACATAGGAAAATCTGTGCCCTCAGGAAGCCTACATGCTCAACCTCACTGCCTTTACAGAGAGGTGGGACACAGACACCAGTAAATAAAGGTGGTCTCTGAAAAGGGCCAAAGGTCTGAGGAGAACTTCTCAGGGCACATAAGACCCTGTCCCAGCCTGCCCGACTGGCACTGGCTGCCCTCACTCACCCCTCCATGCCTCTGTACTTGCTTTGTGGCCCAGCTGGAGTGCAGTGGCGCAATCTCGGCTCACTGCAAACTCCGCCTCCCGGGTTCACGCCATTCTCCTCCCTCAGCCTCCAGAGTAGCTGGGACTACAGGCTCCCGCCACCATGGCCAGCTTTTTTTTTTTTTTTTTCCTGATATTTTTTAGTAGAGACGGGGTTTCACCGTGTTAGCCAGGATGATCTCGATCTCCTGACCTCGTGATTCACCTGCCTTGGCCTCCCAGAGTACTGGGATTACAGGCATGAGCCACCACTCCCGGCCCATTCCCTGCCTTTTAAATTTATTATTTTTTGAGACAGGGTCTTGTACTCACCCAGGCTGGAATGCAGTGGCGCAATCACGGCTTACTGCAGCCTTGACCTCCCGGGCTCAAACGACCCTCCCACCTCAGCTTCCTGAGTAACTGTGAGCGCCACCCTTCCTGGCTAATTTTTAAATGTTTTTTGTAGAGACAGGGTCTCATGTTGCTCAGGTTGGTCTGAAACTCCTGGGCTCAAGGGATCTTCTTGCCTTGGCTTCCCAAAGTGTTGGGATTAGAGGTAGGAGCTACCACGCCTGGCACTTCCCTGCTTAAAAACTTTTTCAGGCTGGGCGTGGGGCGCATGCCTATAATCTCAGTGCTTTGAGAGGCTGAGGTGGGCAGATCACGAGGTCAGGAGTTCGAGACCAACCTGGCCAACATGGCAAACCCCATTTCTACTAAAAATACAAAAAAATTAGCTGGGCATGGTGGTAGGCGCCTGTAATCCCAGCTACTTGGGAGGCTAAGGCAGGAGAATCGCTTGAACCCAGGAGGCGGAGGTTGCAGTGAGCTGAGACTGCACCACTGCACGCGGTGGCTCACACCTGTAATCCCAACACTTTCGGAGACTGAAGCAGGCAGATCACCTGAGGTCAGGAGTTTGAGACCAGCCTGGCCCAGTATGGTGAAGCCCTGTCTCTACTAAAAATACAAAAATCCGCCTGGTGTGGTGGGTGGTGCATGTCTATAATCCCAGCTACTCGGGAGGCTGAGGCCAGAGAATTGCTTGAACCTGGGAGGCAGAGGTTGCAGTGAGCCGAGATGGTGCCACAGCACTCCAACCTGGACAAGAAGAGCAAGACTCCATCTCAAAAAAAAAAAAAAAAAATTTTCTTCCCATTTTAAATCTGGAATACTGCTTTGTGTCTTAGGGCTCAGCCCAAGTGTCACTTTCAAACTTTTCTCCCTCCACCCTGGATGAATATCTCCCTTTCTGCTTTCTTCTTTCCGTTATCACACTGATTTGTAACTGTTTGCCTCTGTGTCTCCCCTAGCTGCAGGAAGGGCAGTCTTGTACCTCTGGACCCAGTATAGGCCTGCAGGGGTCTCAGGTGCAGGATATGGATGAGAGAGAGTTTGGTTGTGAAAGGGTTAAGGGGTGATTCCTGGTGCACAGAGCAGGCCACCTCCCACCCCCTGGTTGTTCTCTTCATAGATCAATAAGATGGAGTGGTGGAGCCGCTTGGTGTCCAGTGACCCTGAGATCAATACCAAGAAGATTAACCCTGAGAATTCCAAGGTGAGCCCTGGCTGGTTGGGAGAACTTCAGCAGGAGGGTGAGGGGCCTAGGTGTTTCCAGAGCTTCACCAATTCCCGTCACTGCCTGCCCTCAGCTGTCAGACCTGGACAGTGAGACTCGCAGCATGGTGGAAAAGATGATGTATGACCAGAGACAGAAGTCCATGGGGCTGCCAACCTCAGATGAACAGAAGAAACAGGAGATTCTGAAGAAGTGAGCAAGAGGGGTTGGGGGAGGGTGGGTGCCTGGGGGCTTAGATTTTAGTGACAGTAGTGAGTGGATCACTGAGCTGCCTCAGCAGCTGCCCTGCCCCCTTTCCAGCCATGTTTATGGCTTTATGGCTTTGGCTTGCCTACTCTTGTCACTTGCTGAGGTCATCTTGAGGGCAAGGCCGGCTCATGGCTCATGATAGGAGGGAAGGGGTAACAGGCGGGTCATTGCCACCTACAGGAAAACAGTGCCAGTGTTGGCGCCTCAGCTTCCAACCTCGGGGCTCAAATGGGTCTCAGATACCCTGGGCACTGCTCTTGCCCAGCCTGGCTCGGTGTTGCTGAGGTCTAAAGAGATTAGACTTGACACGGGGGTGCTGGGAGAAGGGACAGCTTTAGAAGAGAAGGATGAGTTGTTTCATCTTCTTGCTTCCCTTTCTCCAGGTTCATGGATCAGCATCCGGAGATGGATTTTTCCAAGGCTAAATTCAACTAGCCCCTGTTTTTTCCTCCCTGAACTCTTGGGGCTGAGCTGCAACTACCCAACTTACTTTCCCACTCTTCTCTGGGACTTGTGGGCCTCAGGGCTTGGGGCAGGCATGGGAATGTCCCAGGCACACAGGTCCCAGGGCATCAGGAGAAAGGCTGGGGCTTGGGGCCTTGTCCTCCCCAGTTGGCCTACTGTTACACATTAAAACAATTTGCCCAGCTCCTTCTGTGTCCTCTCTTGCCTCTGGCCTTTCTCTGGGGCACAGGCCTCTTACGGCTGCTGCTGGGAACTGGGAGTTTGGCTTCTAGCCCAGATTCTGCCGTGTGACCTAGGGCAAATCCTTGCCCTCTCTGGGCCTCAGTTTCTCATTACTTAAAGTGAAGATTAATACAGGGCTTGGCCGGGTATGGTGGTTCACACCTGTAATCCCAGCACTTTGGGAGGCTGAGGGGGGCGGATCCCCTCGTCAGGAGTTTGAGACCAGCTTGACCAACATGGAGAAACCCAGTCTCTACTAAAAATACAAAAATTAGCTGGGTGTGGTGGTGCACACCTGTAATCCCAGCTACTTGGGAGGCTGAGGCAGGAGAATCGCTTGAAACCGGGAGGCAGAGGTTGCAGTGAGCCCAGATTGCACCACTGTACTCTAGCCTGGGTGACACAGTGAGACTCCATCTCAAAAAAATAAATAAATAAAAAAACAAGGCATTTAGTCTATGTATGTTTCTGAGCAAAGGTTGAGTTTTTCTGGCTACGGAGACCAGAACATGTGTCAGGTTCTCAAAGGGGCGCATGACCCAGCAGAGGTTTTTTGTTTTTTGTTTGTTTGTTTTTTTGAGACAGTCTCGCTCTGTCACCCAGGCTGGAGTGCAGTGGCCGGATCTCAGCTCACTGCAAGCTCCGCCTCCCGGGTTCCCACCATTCTTCTGCCTCAGTCTCCTGAGTAGCTGGGTCTACAGGCGCCCGCCACCACGCCTGGCTAGTTTTTTGTATTTTTTAGTAGAGACAAGGTTTCACCGTGTTAGCCAGGATGGTCTCAATCTCCTGACCTCGTGATTCGCCCGTCTTGGCCTCCCAAAGTGCTGGGATTACAGGCTTGAGCCACCGCGCCCGGCCGACCCAACAGAGTTTTAAGACTGCTGGACTTGTTGATCTGATTTTCACTGCCCACTGCAGCGGGTCTGCCCTCTAGCCGTGAATCAAGTATTCTTCAAACTAGAGACTATTGTGTACCAGGACAGAAGAGCAGCATGGGCCAAGGTGACACTGCCTGGCTTGGGAGGGGTACCAGGAAGACAGTTCAGGCCTCAGATCTGGTGTGTATGTGGTACAGGGACCTTACCAGGAGGACAGAGTAAAGTCCAGTGAGGCCTCATTGTTTTTATCTCTGACCTGGACCTCTGCAGATTCTAGGCCTTCTCAAAGCTAGCTCCCAGGGCTGAAGAGGTGCTCCCCTTTGCTCAGATCCAGCCCACAGAGCTGACCCCTGCCCCACTTTGGCTAGAGGGTGGAGGTCAGAATGCTTGAGCCACAGAGGTTATAGCAAGAATGTCTAGGTTGACTTGCTGTGAGTGCTTAGTTCTCTGGCCCCTAAATTTCTGGAATGCAGATGTCTTTTTTTTTTTTTTTTTTTTTTTTTTTTTGAGACGGAGTCTTGCGCTGTGTCACCCAGGCTGGAGTGCAGTGGCGCGATCTCGGCTCACTGCAAGCTCCGCCTCCCAGGTTCACGCCATTCTCCTGCCTCAGCCTCCGAGTAGCTGGGACTACAGGCGCCCGCCACCACGCCCGGCTAGTTTTTTGTATTTTTAGTAGAGACGGGGTTTCACCATGTTAGCCAGGATGGTCTCGATCTCCTGACCTCGTGATCCGCCTGTCTTGGCCTCCCAAAGTGCTGGGATTACAGGCTTGAGCCACCGCGCCCGGCCGCAGATGTCTTTTTTAGAATTTCAGAGTAGCTGGTCACAGTAGTTCATGCCTGTAATCCCAGCACTTTGGAAGGCCAAGGCGGGTGCATCACGAGGTCAGGAGATTGAGACCATCCTGGCTAACACGGTGAAACCCCGTCTCTACTAAAAATACAAAAAATTAGCTGGGTGTGGTGGTGGGTGCCTGTAGTCCCAGCTACTTGGGAGGCTGAGGCAGGAGAATAGCACGAACCAGGGAGACAGAGCTTGCAGTGAGGTGAGATTGCACCACCGCACTCCAGCCTGAGCAACAGAGCGAGACTCTGTCTCAAAAAAAAAAAAAAAGCTGAGTGTGGTGGCACCTGCCTGTAATCACAGCTATTTGGGAGACTGAGGCAGACGAATCACTTGAACCTGGGAGGCGGAGGTTGCGATGCGCCACTGCACTCCAGCCTGGGCCATAGAGCGAGATTGTCTCGGGGAAAAAAAAATTCAGAATAGCTTGTTAAAGATTTCAGAGAGGCTATGCGGTACATAGCTTTGTTTTCCAAACTTGCTAAACCTTTTTTTTCTGGGAATGCAAATAGTGGTTTACAAGGCTAGGTTTGGAAAATGGTGCTCTACGGCTGAGGCTAGAGTGGAGGGTTTGTGGTGTCACTCCCACTCTACTCCTATTCTGCCCTGTGGTCATTTTAGTCTTGTGGAGGCCACCCAGATGCGACAGCAGAGCCTGGAGTTAGAACTGGACTCTACGTTCATAGTCCCGAGAGATCATCCTGTTTCCCTTAGGAAACTGGACAAACAAGTACAGTTTGTCTAGTAGTTACTTTCCAAAGGGTGCCTTTTGGAACAATAAAAAGGGCGGTGGGGGCAGCGGGTCATGTGGGAGCTGGATCAATACCTTCTAGCTGGTTAATTAAGAATGGGCTGGTGGGCCTGCCCTGGCCTCTCTGCTGAAAGAGGACCAGTAGATAAGCCTGCGTGTGAGGAGCAGCCAAGTAGGATCCTTCTCAACTCATGGGCTCTGATACCTAAAGAAGGGATTCTGCGTCTACCCCAGCAAGGCCAGAGCCACAGTTACCAACTGCGTGTCCCATTAAGTTCCTTGACCTCACTGTGAGCCCCAGGTTTCCTCTCTGTGAAATATAATATCCCTTCTCCAAGGTTATTGGAAAAGCCAAGATACTGGTGAAAACCACAGTGCTGGCTGGGCACGGTGGCTCACACCTGTAATCCCAGAACTTTGGGAGGCTGAGGTGGGCAGATCGCCTGAGGTCAGCAGTTTGAGACCAGCCTGACCAACATGGAGAAACCCTGTCTCTACTAAAAAATACAAAATTAGCCAGGCATGGTGGCTCATGCCTGTAATCCCAGCTGCTCGGGAGGCTAAGGTAGGAGAATCGCTTGAACCCGAGAGGCAGAGGTTGCGGTGAGCCGAGATCGCGCCATTGCACTCCAGCAGCCTGGGCAACAAGAGTAAAAACTCCATCTCAAAAAAAAAAAAAAAAAAAAAGAAAACCACAGTGCTCTGTTACCACCACAGAGAGAGTGGGAGAGGAGCATCAGGTCCAAGGCTGGGTAGGGCCAACAAATGATCAGGGCTTTGGGGAAACGGGGCTGGGCAGAAGCAGGCCAGCCTGCAGGTGGTGGACTGGGAGAGCAGAGGCAGTTCAGACAGGTCTCCCTCGAAGAACCTCTCAAACTGTCAGAAACCATTTATCCAACCTTTCTCAGGCACAGACTCTGTGCTTGGTTCTTTATCTCCTGGAACTCACAGTGAACCTGAAATGGGGGCATTACTCCCATTTTATTCTTCCTACTTCAACTGCAGAGCACTAAGCCAGGCTGGACACCTATATCCTGTCTCCCGCTCTGCGCAGCAGTTAAGTGAAGGCAGACGGGAGAGAAAGGACAGCCAAGATAAGCAGGCAGATACCAATTACCTTTTCCTTAAAACTATGGTCATGTTAACATACAGAACATCAGCCAAGAACCAGAACCAACTGCTTAACATAACATAGAGTGGGCCCTGCCCACCCCCCAATACAATATATTTAAGATAAGCTTCTTTTAGCCGTTGAATTCCCCCAGGGAGGGAGAAGTTTGTATGATTGGTGAGGGTGGCAATACGGGGATGGAGTCAGGGTTCACTCCCAGAAGGTAATGCCTAAGTCCTTACTTTCCATGATCAGGCCACCTGAAGACCATGAGCAGGAAGGAAGAGGCCCAGGCAGGGATCAGACCAGCTGGGGATGCAAAGAGATGTAGATCCTATGGCCCAGTGAAATGCACATCGTCCAGGAACCCAGTCAGCCAAGGCAGGAGGAGCCAGAGTGGGCACTGCTTCAGGTCTAAGGCCCAGCCCCTCCCGCAGGGGTTCCTGGTCCCCCTCTTCATTCTGTAGGCTGTGCTTCTCCCAGAAACGGTGTGGCAGCTGGGCCTGGCAGGGGTTAGCAGTACACCTGGAGCAAGGGTGCCCCCGATGAGTCTGTGTCGGTGCCCTGGAAGGATGAGTCATGGCTGGCTGGGTACCCTGGTGGGAAGGAGAGGAGAGGAGGAAACAGGCTCAGGGGAAGGAGCTCATCCAGATCCCACGACCAGGGAGAAGCCTGCTGAGAAGGAGCAGAGTGGGACTTGAGCCTGGGTCAGTCTGATCCTGGCTGGATGACCCACTCAGTTTATTGACCTGTCTGAGCCCTAGCCTCCCTTTGTGTAAAAGGATAATGATCTCACTCCCGGGGGTTGTTGTCAAGGGCAGTAAGACCACAACAGAACCACACAGGGTGCCTTTCCGGCACCATGCTGGATGGTTCTCCACCCACTACTTTCCTAGTCATCTGGGCGTGGGGTCTGATCACTTTCAGCTTGCCTGTTCTGGGCACCTGCACCCACTTTAAGTCAGCTTGCTGGATGGAGATGGGTCTGTGGCTGCTTAGGCCCCCATCCCTTTTTGATGTCATCCTCACCACTCCAAGAGAAAGCTGGGAGAGGAGCATGTAAGGGACCCCTAGGGTAGTCCCCCACCCTCCACACCCCTCGTTAGGTCAGGACCACACCTGGAGCTCCATAAGGCCTCAGCTTCCGGGCGATGGCATCTGCAGTCGTCTCCTGGGAGATCTGCACTGTCAGCTCTAGGGAGGGAACGTGAGGCAGGCAGTGGTCATCAGCACATTCTTTCAACCCCATTTCCTACTTCTGTTCCCAGCTCGATGAGGGAGGAGCCACTCACTCCTGGGCAGGGCTAGAAAAATAATGCTTAAAGGCCGGGCGCGGTGGCTCAAGCCTGTAATCCCAGCACTTTGGGAGGCCGAGACGGGCGGATCACGACGTCAGGAGATCGAGCCCATCCCGGCTAACAGGGTGAAACCCCGTCTCTACTAAAAAAAAAAAATACAAAAAGCTAGCCGGGCGAGGTGGCGGGCGCCTGTAGTCCCAGCTACTCGGGAGGCTGAGGCAGGAAAATGGCGGGAACCCGGGAGGCGGAGCTTGCAGTGAGCTGAGATCCCGCCACTGCACTCCAGCCTGGGCGACAGAGCAAGACTCCGTCTCAAAAAAAAAAAAAAAGAAAAATAATGCTTAAAAAAAGACACATAGACAACGTGTGCATGCGCAGAGTGATGGATGAGTAGGAGTTTTGGTTAGCCCAGAACAGGTCAGAGGTCCAACTTCACGTGGGTCCCTAGGTCCTGTTAACCAGACCAGGCCTAGAAGCTACTCTGGCATGAGACAGCAGGGGAGAGGAGCCTTTTGGGAAAACTTGTTGAATGCAGAGGGAACCTTGTCCTTTCTGGGGACAGCAGCGATGGCCAGAGAGCTCTCCCAGGGTCTGCATGCTTCTCTCAGCCTTGCTCAGACCTCACAGGGAAGGGCCAGAGTGGGAGCTGGGGAGGGGGAATGCAAGAGTTGACACAAAGGAGGAGGAAGGGCAGGGACTGGCTGAGGGGTACACCCACAGTGGCCAAAGACCCCATTCTAACCCTCCCCTGGCCAGAGCCTCCCCTACTCTGCCCCTCAGCCCCATGGGGCCCCCACCTACCATCCTGGCTGAGACCTGAGCCCACCATGGTCTCATGGCCACTGTCAGGGGCAGCAGTGGTGGGGGCAGCAGCCCGAGTTGAACGACCCTCCGAGGTCTGTGGGCGAGCACGGCTCTTTCGGGTACTAATGCGAATGATCCCGCGTACCAGGCGGCCCTCAGCATCCTGCTCATCCAGGTGGTAGTCCTGCGTGATGCTGCTGATAAGGTCCGAGATCTTACTGGTCTTCTCCAGGAACACAGTGTCTGATGTGCACTTGGCCAGCTCATCGATCTGGTGTACGCTGAACAGCTCTGTCAGCTTCTTGAAGATGAGCACATCAATCTCTCGGCTCGACATGGAGCCACTGCCCATCTCGGGCAGGTCCAGGTCCGACTCATGGAAAGAGTAGTACTCCTCGGAGCCACGAGGACTACTGACAAGGGTGCTGGGCAGGCTGTGTCTCATGGGTGGGGGATCGGCCAGTGGCTCCTTGCAGCAGGAGTCCGCATCAGGGGCTAGGGAGGTGGCCCTGGGATAGGGATACACAGGGATGCCTTTGAGCTTAACGTCGGGATAGCTGAAGCTGCTGCCCATGGTTGACTTGAGTCGCTGGCCATCCCGCCGGCTGGGGGGTGCACGGTCAGGGCTAGGGGGCACTCCATTGTGCTCCTTGGTCCAGTTGGCTTCGGCAGCCCCCTCAGTGGAGTCCTCAGTAGAAAGGCAGGGGCTGCAGCCCCGCACACAGGCTCCACAGCGCTGGAGGCAATCCCGGCAGCGGCGGAAACAGAAGGCAGCCCGGCACCACTCCCACACCCAGGGTCGCCAGAGGAGGCAGCAGGCAGGGGACTCAGTGGCCGGCTCAGCAGAGCCAGAGATGAAGGTAATGCTCTCTGGCCCATGGTGACCAGGGTCCTTGGGGTCTGGTCTACGGGTGCGGCGGCTTGGTGGGGGCTGAGGTGGTTTATCATATGTCTCCAGACATAGCTCTGTTGGCCGCTCCCAGGGTCCCAAGCGTGGAGGCCCAGATGCTGGGCGGGGGTGTCCAGGGCGGGGCATGGCTCATTGCATGGTTTGCAGCAGCCAGGCACCTGCAGAGGAGAGGCCAGGAAGGGGTCAGGATCAGAAGTCAGGGACTAACTCCTGGGCTGACTTGAGCAGCTTCACACTTCTAGTTTCTCAGAGGCCTGGGATGTGGAGGGACCCAAGTATGCCCATAAACTCTCATATCTTGTGGCCCTCCCTCCACAAAGTCTCTGTGGTCTAACCCAGATTTCAAAATTCCCTGTGACTTAGGCTTATTGGGATGGCTATGAAAGGTTGAACATCTTATCTGAAATGCCTGGGTCCAGAAATGTTTTGGATTCTGGATTGTGGATTGTATACATTATACTCACCTGTTAAGCATTCCTCATCCAAAAATCTGAAATGCTCCAATGAGCATTTCCTTTAAGTATCATCCTGGTGCTCAACTTTCAGATTTTGTAGTGTTTTGGATTTTTGGATTAGGGATACTCAATCTCTCAATCTGTATTTAAAAATAATCTCCCTTCCCCCAGAAAATAATGAGTGTTGGCAATAATGTGGAAAAACTGGAACCCTTGTGCATTTCTGGTGGGAATGTAAAACAGTGCAGCTGCTATGGAAAACAGTATGGTGGTTCCTCCAAAAATTAAACATCAAATTACCACATGACCCAGCAATTCCACTCTGGATACATACCCAACCTAATTGAGAGCAGAGACTCCGATGTTTAGACCAATGTTCACAGCAGCATTATTCACAATAGGCAAAAGGTGGAAACAATCCCAGTGTCTACCAATGGATGAATGACTAAACAAAATGTGGTATATACATACAATGGAATATTATTCAGCCTTAAAAAGGAAAGGAAATTCTTTTTTTTTTTTTTTGAGACAGAGTCTCGCTCTGTCGCCCAGGCTGGAGTGCAGTGGCGCAATCTCCGCTCACTGCAAGCTCCGTCACCTCCCAGGTTCACGCCATTCTCCTGCCTCAGCCTCCCGAGAAGCTGGGACTACCAGGCGCCCGCCACCATGCCTGGCTAATTTATTTTTTATTTTTTTTAGTAGAGACGGGGTTTCACCGTGTTCGCCAGGATGGTCTCGATCTCCTGACCTTGTGATCCGCCCACCTTGGCCTCCCAAAGTGCTGGGATTACAGGCGTGAGCCACCGCACCCGGCCCAGGAAAGGAAATTCTTATACATGCTGCAACATGGATGAACCTTGAAGAACTTATGCTAAGTGAAATAAGCCAGACACAAAAGGACAAACAGCTGGGGTGTGGTGGCTCATGCCTGTAATCCCAGCAATTTGGGAGGCTGAGATGGGTGGATCACTTGGGCACAGGAGTTCGAGACCAGCCTGGCCAACATGGTGAAAGCCATCCCTACTAAAAATACAAAAATTAGCCGGGCATGGTGGTGCACACCTGTAGTCCTAGTTACCTGGGGGACTGAGGTGGGAGGACCACTTGAGCCTCGGAGGTGGAGACTGCAGTGAGATGAGATCGTGCCATTGCACTCCAGCCTGGGCAACAAAGCCAGACCCTGTCTCAAAAAAAAAAGACAAATATTGTAATATTCCACTTGTATGACATCTCTAGAATAGTCAAATTCATAGAGACACAAAGTAGAATGGTAGTTGCCCGGTGCTGGGGACAGAGGGAACTGGGGAGTTAGTGTTGAATGGGTAGGGAGTTTCAGCTGGGGAAGATGAAAAAGGTCTGGAGATGGATGGGCAATAGTTGTACAACAATGTGAATGTATTTAATACCACAGGAATGATGCTTAAATATGTTTTGTTTTTTCTTTTTTTTTTTTTTTGAGATGGAGTCTTGCTCTGTCACCCAGGCTGGAGTGCAGTGGCCGGATCTCAGCTCACTGCAAGCTCCGCCTCCCGGGTTTACGCCATTCTCCTGCCTCAGCCTCCCGAGAAGCTGGGACTACAGGCGCCCGCCACCTCGCCCAGCTAGTTTTTTATATATTTTTTTAGTAGAGACGGGGTTTCACCGGGTTAGCCAGGATGGTCTCGATCTCCTGACGTCGTGATCTGCCCGTCTTGGCCTCCCGAAGTGCTGGGGTTACAGGCTTGAGTTTTTGTTTTTTTTTTTTTACATGGAGTCTCACTCTGTCACTGAGGCTGGAGTGCAGTGGTACCATCTCGGCTCACTGCAACCTCTGCCTCCCCGGTTCAAGCGATTCTCTTGCCTCAGCCTCCCAAGTAGCTAGGATTACAGGCACATGCCACACGCCCAGCTAATTTTTGTATTTTTAGTAGAGACAGGATTTGGCCATGTTGGCCAGGCTGGTCTCGAACTCCTGACCTCAGGTGATCCCCCCACCTCAGCCTCCCAAAGTGCTGGGATTACAGGTGTGAGCCATGGCACCCGGCCCTTAAATGTGGTCTCTGTTTTTTTTGTTTGTTTTTTGTTTGTTTGTTTGTTTTTTTAGACGGAGTTTTGCTCTTGTTGCCCAGGCTGCAGTGCAATGTCGTGATCTCGGCTCAATGCAACCTCCTCCTCCCGGGTTCAAGCGATTCTCCTGCCTCAGCCTTCCGAGTAGCTGGGATTACAGGTATGCACCACCACGCCTGGCTAATTTTGTATTTTTTTTAGTAGAGATGGTGTTTCTCCATGTTGGTCAGGCTGGTACTGAACTCTCGCCCTCAGGTGATCTGTCCGCCTTAGCCTCCTAAAGTGCTGGAATTACAGGCATGAGCCACTGTGCCCGGCCAAATGTGGTTTCTTAAAAAAAAGGTTAGGCCAGGTGCAGTGGCTCATGCCTGTAATCCCAGCACTTTGGGAGGCTGAGGTGGGTAGATGATTTGAGGTCAAGAGTTCTAGACCAGCATGGCCAACATGGTGAAACCCTGTCTCTACTAAAAATACAAAAATTAGCTGGGTAAGGTGGTGGGCACATGTAATCCCAGTTACTGAGGAGGTTGAGGCAGGAGAATCACTTGAACCCAGGAGGCAGAAGTTGCAGTGAGCCAAGATGGCGCCACTGCACTCCAGCCTGGGCGACAGAGTGGCAAGACTCTGTCTCAAAAAAAAAAAAAAACAAAAAAAGGTTAATAAGGTACTTTTTTTTTTTTTTTTTTTTGAGATGAGAGTCTCGCTTTGTCACCCAGGCTGGGGTGAAATGGCACGAACTCAGCTCACTGCAACCTCCGCCTCCCAGGTTCAAGAGATTCTCCTGCCTCAGCCTCCAGAGTAGCTGGGATCACAGGCATACGACATCACGCCCGGCTAATTTTTGCATTTTTAGTAGAGATGGGGTTTCGCCATGTTGGCTAGGCTGGTCTCGAACTCCTGACCTCAGGTGATCTGCCCACCTCAACCTCCCAAAGTGCTGGAATTACAGGCATGAGTCACCGCACCCGGCCTAATATGGTAACTTTTATAGCTATTTTACAGAAAGATCTCCTGGATCTCACTTTCTGTGAAGTGGTCTCCCCCAGTTTCTTCCTGCTGTTGGTAAGTTTTTCTTGTTGAGAGTCTCTGTGGCTGCTGAACAAATGCCTTTTCATAAGACTTGCTATGGAACCTGATCATTAACACTTATTTCCCTCCCCTGGTCCTTCAAATCAGATCTGGGAATGTAAGAGGTCCCCTGTCAATATTTCAGTCTTACTCACATTTGCCCTGCTAGCAACATTTAACACCAAGCCCTGTTGGTGTCCTTCGATTAGATAAAAATGCTGAACTGGCCGGGCGCGGTGGCTCAAGCCTGTAATCCTAGCACTTTGGGAGGCCGAGACGGGCGGATCACGAGGTCAGGAGATCGAGACCATCCTGGCTAACACGGTGAAACCCCGTCTCTACTAAAAATACAAGAAAATTAGCCGGGCGAGGTGGCAGGCGCCTGTAGTCCCAGCTACACGGGAGGCTGAGGCAGGAGAATGGCGTGAACCCGGCGGGGCGGAGCTTGCAGTGAGCCGAGATCGCGCCACTGCACTCCAGCCTGGGGCACAGAGCAAGACTCCGTCTCCAAAAAAAAAAAAAAATGCTGAACCACAAAATTTGTCTTTTTTTTTTTTTTTTTTTTTTGAGACGGAGTCTCGTTCTGTCGCCCAGGCTGGAGTGCAGTGGCGCTATCTCGGCTCACTGCAAGCTCCGCCTCCCGGGTTTACGCCATTCTCCTGCCTCAGCCTCCCGAGTAGCTGGGACTACAGGCGCCCGCCACCTCGCCTGGCTAATTTTTTTGTATTTTTTTTTAGTAGAGACGGGGTTTCATTGTGTTAGCCAGGATGGTCTCGATCTCCTGACCTCGTGATCCACCCATCTCGGCCTCCCAAAGTGCTGGGATTACAGGCTTGAGCCACCGCGCCCGGCCCAAAATTTGTCTTCTTTCCCATTCTGACCTGGTTGCTAGGAAGCTCAGAGCTAAGACTTCATTCACTTCATAAACACTGAGGCTGGCCCTGTGCTGGATACTGTAGAACCAAAAATGAATGAACTACAGATCCTGTTCTTGATGATTCACACATGGTTTTGTAGGGAAAACAGATGCTTAAAAGTTTATAAGATGAGGGCTGGGCACAGTGGCTCATGCCTGTAATCCCAGCACTTTGGGAGGCTGAGGTGGGCGAATCATGAAGTCAGGATTTCGAGACCAGCCTGACCGACATGGTGAAACCCTGTCTCTACTAAAAATACAAAAATTAGCTGAACGTGGTAGAGCGTGCCTGTAATCCCAGCTACTCAGGAGGCTGAGGCAGGAGAATCGCTTGAACTTGGGAGGCAGAGATTGCAGTAAGCCCAGATCGCACCACTGCACTCCAGCCTATGCAACAGAGACTCCGTCTCAAACAAACAAACAAACAAGTTTGTAAGATGGAGCATGTAGGATATATGAAGCATCATGGGAGTAAATAACTCTGCCTGAGAGAAGGAAGATTATGCAGTAGTGTATTTGGGAAGGTCCTTGATTTCATGTAGGGGTTTGCCAGGCAGTAACCATCCTTAGCTTGGATTTTCTGAGACACTGATCCCTTATCCTTTTATTCCTGATTTAATGGCACTGGGGTCTGAAACTGGGGGTGCGTGAACATGGAACTGGGCATCGGGATATCTGTGTTTTAGTTCTAGTTCTGGCCCTAATCTAACCCCAGATTTGGCACTGGGGAAAATTAATGCCACCTCCCTAAAGAGGGCCATCATTATCTCTCACCCAAATACTGTCACAGCCCCCATTCTGGCCACCTCCATTCCCTCTTACTTGCTGTAACAAGTAAAAACTTTAAAATGTTTAGAGGAACATGGCAGATACCACTTTAATCAAATGATCAAAGATAGTATCACCATAATGGGATGAACTGACATCATGTTCCTCTTGATACTGTGTACTAAGGAGGATACAACTCACGAAGTATTCCTGTCAAAAATGCATAACCTAAATGTAATCATGAGGAAATAACAGACAAGCCCAAGTTGAGAAACATGACAACTAAATGCAATGTGATCCTAGATAGGATCCTGGATTGGGAGGAAAAATTGGAAATTGAATAATGTAAATAACTGGTGAAATATGTTATTTGATAGTATTATATCAATGTTACATTTTCTGAATTTGATTACTGTGGTTATATAAGATAATGTTCTATTATTAGGAAACATACACTGAAGCACTTGGGGATAAAGGGCAGGATATCTGTAACCTAATCTCAAATGGTTCAAACACAAATGAACAGAAGGTATGTGTGTGTACAGAAAGGGAAAGAGGGAATGTTACCCACTGGTAAATGGGGATGTGAAAGATACAGTTCTTTTATTTTTTATTTTATTTTATTTTTAGAGATAAGGTCTCCCTCTGTCACCCAGATTGGAGTGCAGTGGTGTAATCATAGCTCAATGAAACCTCAAACAACTGGGCTCAAGTGATCCTCCTGCCTCAGCCACTTGAGTAGCTAGGACTACAGGTGCATACCACCCTGTCCCACTAGTTTTTTGTTTTGGTTTGGTTTTTGGTAGATATGGGATCTTGCTAGGTTGCTCAGGCTGGTCTTGAACTCCTGGCCTCAAGTGATCCTCCTGCCCTGGCCTCCCAAAGTGCTGGGATTACAGGCATAAGCCTCTGTGCCTGACCTAGGATACAGTTCTTTAACCATTCCTACAACTCTTCAACCTACTCTCCTGGCCCTACTCAGCACTCCTTCTCCAGGGACCCTCTGGAATCACTAGTCAGATGGGAGGCCCTCTCCCCATGACCTTCGGCTGGGCTGTCAGCTGGGTCAGCCATGTACTGATTGTTTGAGGATAAGTCTATGTCCCCAAGGACCATGACCCTGAAATGCAGGGACTGTGTGTAATTCTTTTCTTCCTCAGTGTCTAGAACAGCGTTTGGTACACTAGGTGCCTCAGGGGACTGACACATTCCAGGTTGCCTCAGGGTAGAATCAGGACCATTGGGTAGAAAAAAAGACTTAGGCTCTAGGTTGACCAGAGTATGGATGGAGGATAGGAGGTGACAGGGAGTGAAATCCCATCTGCAAAGGTATCCCAATTAAAATTGTAACAGGTGATTTTAAATTCCCTTGCAATCCGAGGCAAGTGGTTAAAAATTGTTGCTTTAGTTTGAGAAATGTGGGGTTGGGTATGGATTCATACATCCACGGAATTAACAGATATTTACTGAGGGCCCATTGTGTGCCACATGCTGGATTTATTATTATTATTATTATTATTATTATTAAGACAGTCTCACTCTGTCACCAACGATGGAGTGCATGGCACGATCTTCGCTCGCTGCAACCTCTGCCTCCCAGGTGGAGGCAACTCTCATGCCTCAGCCTCCCGAGTAGCTGGAACTACAGGTGCATGCCACCACACCCAGCTAAATTTTTTGTATTTTTAATAGAGATGGGGTTTCACCATGTTGGCCAGGCTGGTCTTAAGCTCCTGACCTCAAGTGATCCACCTGCCTCAGCCTCCCAAAGTGCTGAGATTACAGGCATAAGCCATGGTGCCTGGCCAGCTGTTCTAAATTCTTTTTTTTTTTTTTGAGATGGAGTCTCGCTCTGTTGCCCAGGCTGGAGTGCAGTGGCATGATCTTGGCTCACTGCAACCTCTGACTCCCCGGTGCAAGCGATTCTCCTGCCTCAGCCTCCCGAGTAGCTCAGCCTCCGAGTAGCCTCCCAGGCGCATGCCACCACGCACGGCTAATTTTTTGTATTTTTAGTAGAGACGGGGTTTCACCATGTTAGTCAGGATGGTTTCGATCTCCTGACCTCGTGATCCACCCGCCTTGGCCTCCCAAAGTACTGGGATTACAGGCGTGAGCCACCACGCCCGGCCCAGCTGTTCTAAATTCTATGGATAAAGTGATAAAACAGACAAAATCCCTCAACCTCAGGAGTTTACACTCCAGTGAGAGTTGATTATTGATGGCTTACACTGTTCTAAGTACTTCAGACATAATAACCAATTAATTTTCACAACCCTTTTTGTAATATTATTACCTGTATTATTATACTGAAGCACAGACAGGTTAAATAAGTTGTCCAAAGGCATACACCTATCTGTACACAATTGGCCTGGCCCCAGACTGTTATCCACTACCCCATCCCATGTATTACTTGGGAGGAAAGAGGCAGTCAAAGCTGCCAGCTGCCAGCTCCATGGACCAGCGTGTGCCCAGAGAGAGCCCATGTTGGGAGCCCTGTCTTCCAGGCTCAAGCCTTCAGGAGAGTGGACAAATCTACAGTTAACCATGCTGAGCTGGGAGGTATCTGGGGCTCCTGAGGATGGGCTGGCTATTTTCTTCTCCCCCAACCTCCAAAGCTTCAGGACTCGCTAATATTGATTAAATTAATCCAACAGGTATTTATTGAGCACCAAGGAGGTGCCCAGCGTTGTGCTAAATGCTGAGAAAACAGCAGTGAATGGGCCAGAGGACTTTTCACCTTATTTGACTCTCACAATTGCTCTGTAAATAAGTAGTATATCTCCTTTTCACAGATCAGGAATCTGAAGCTCAGAAAGGTAAAGTGACTGGCCCAGAGACACCTAGCAAGAGAGGGCTGGAGTAGGATTTGCACTGTGGTCCGCCAAGCTCTGGAGCCTGCGTACTTTGTGTGTGCCACACATCTCCAGCGGGACTGGGATGAGAAGAGAGGCAAGACCTGGGATAAGAACAATGCCTGCCTCAGTTCCCCACTTCCCTCCAGCCATTGAACGCTCCTGAAGTCAAACTCAGGCAGTTTCTTCCAGGCTATATCTCCCCGACCCTGCTGCTGCCACCGCCCCGCCACCACCCCGCCCAATCCTAGGAACCCTGGTCACTTGGTTTAGTGAGGGGAGGCTCCCTGTCCCTATTGTGGCTTGAGGCAAGATTCTTAACCTCGCTTTCCTCATCTTTAAATAAGGAGAGACTACTATCTTCATGCCCCGCCAATCTCGTGAGATTTAAATGAAATATTGAGTGAGGGGGCTTTCCGCAGTGGCATTGCACATGGGAGGGGCTAGGTCACTGGGCGCTCTAAGGCACCGCAAGGATCTTCCCGGAGTTCAGATGGTCCCGGCCAGCCCTCCCTGGATTTCTCTCTGATGCTTCCCTCTTCCCCATTAGTCTCGCGAACACACACACGCTCAAGGGTCTATGTACCGTCTCCTCCTCCCAGGGTCCCCAGGACAGGCCCGGCCGCACCAGCCTCTGCCCCCAGCCCAGTGCCAAGCCTCGGACACCGGGCCGGGGAGGACCACCCCAGTCCTGCTCGAGAAACAGCCGTCGGCTCAGTGCACCCCCGGCCTCCTGCCCCAAAGGTGCAGCCCAAGACTCCCATATCCGCCGGCACCTGGTCCTGGGGACAAGGAAGAACCAGACTCTGGCACTGCCCCTCGGGCTACCACAGCCCCTACGCCAGCTCTGCCCTCGGGGCGAGCACTACACTCTCCAGCTGCAAGGGCCCTACCCCGCGGGCGGACCCAGCCTCCCTCCCGTCCCGACGCGGTTCCTTGGGGTGAGCACCAGCCTTTGCCCCATCCCGACGCTGCCCCCCGGTGGGCGCGGCCCCCGCACCCAGCCAGTGCAGCCCTGAGAGCGAACGCGGCCCCTCACCCCATTCTGCGCGCCCAGCCCGGGCGCCCGCTCAGGCCGCTCCCCAGCCCGGCCCGCGCACCCCGGAAGTAGGAGGGTGGCCCCGAGGAACCGGGCCCGGGACCCTCCCCTGTCCGGGCTCAGCCTCGGGGGCTCCCCACAGCGGCGCCGCCCTGGTTTGCGCCCCCTCGGGCCCGCGCAGGGCTTACCTGTCCCGCCAGGTGAGTCGCCTCCGGCTCAGCCCCTCCCCCGCCCCCTCGCCGCTCACCTGGGGCGCAGGTGAGTGTCTCGCGGGAGCGCTGCACGGGCCGCCGCTAGGGACACACTTCCTGCCTCCGCGAAGCGCCGCGGCGCACCTGGACCGAGGCCCCGCCCCTGGGCTCTGTGGAGCTGCGCGGGCCCGCTCGGGTGCTCGGCCTTTCGGCCTAGTCCGAGTAGGTGAGATGTGGCGGAGAGGGGTCGAGAGGCGCTGGGGCTCAGTCTCCTCTTCTATTCAACAGGCTAGTGGTCCTGTCAGTCTCTGAGCACCTGTGGAGCTCCTGCCGGGACATAAAGCTCCAATTCAAAGGGAAGCTCTCTTCTGGGAAGCTTTCCCTGACCCTAAGTCTATCTGTTTTTCTGTTGCATAGAACAGTCCCTGTACTCAGCACACTGTCGTTTTCTTGTCTTCTGTCTCTTCCTTTAGATTCCTTCCTTACAGGGTTTGGTCTTGTTCCCCTGTGTTCCTGGTGCTCAGCACAGGTCCTGGCACATACTAGGTACTCAACAAATATTTTCCACTGAATGAGGCCCTAGGCCCCAATCTCTCCCTTTGCCCTGAGGCAGAACTGCGAGCCTGGGCCACTGATCAGTTGACCTTTTCTTTTTTTCAGAGAAATCTGCAGGTAAAGACAGGAACCTCAGCTCTGGGGCCCTGAGTAGGGTAGAGGAGGGGTCCAGGATATGCAGCTCTGAAAGATACATCCAGGATCAAAAGTGGTGGCCAAAATGGGCCATGGTCACTACATCCAAAAAAGGTCTCTGCAAGAGGCATCACCATTGAATGTCAAGAAGGCAAGGCTCAGACTGTCCTGGGTTACTATTCCTCTTAATATTAATAACAACTCAATAACTTAACAATAGCATTAATAAACAAGTGACTTGGCCAGGCGCGGTGGCTCATGCCTGTAATCACAGTACTTTGAGAGGCTGAGGCGGGCGGATCACGAGGTCAGGAGTTCGAGACCAGCCTGGCCAACATAGTGAAACCCTGTCTCTACTAAAAATACAAAAAATTAGCCGGGTGTGGTGGCGGGCACCTGTAATCCCAGCTACTCTGGAGCCTGAGGTAGGAGAATGGCTTGAACCTGGGAGGTGGAGGTTGCAGTGAGCCAAGATTGCGCCATCAACTCCAGCCTGGGCGACAGAGCGAGACTCCGTCTCAAATAAATAAATAAATAAACAAACAAACAAGTGACTTTTAGGGTGCATCTCCAGGAGCCATGCATGCCAAAACTGTTAATCTGTGAAGTGGGTCAGGTATTATCATATCAATTTTACAGTAAGAGAAAACTGAAGCTTAGAGAAGGGACATTGTTTGCTGAGGCAGTTGGCACAAACTGACTTTGGGCAAGGCTTTCCTCCTCTAAACCTAATCTCTGGAGATAGTAGTACCTTTCTTCCACTGGGAGGATTAAAAGAGATAATGGATGCAACAAGAAGATATCACTGGGATGCATCAGGCATAGGTGTTCAATTTCCACCAGAGACCCTCCACCCCAGAGCCTCCCACCACATCTTGTCCACATTCCCTCCTGAGGAAGGTGGCACATTGTATTCTTATTTGGAGCTCAGAGAATGAGTCACATCCTCACTTCACAGTCACATCTTGTGCAGTCGAACATCTGTGTACTCTGAAACCTAGCAAGTCCATTCCTATGTACAGCCACAGTAAGCTCTTGTACAATGCACCAGTAGAGAATGTATACAAGAATGTTAGTAGAAATATTGTTTGTGGTAGCCTCAAACCGAAAACACGAAAACGCGGAAATGCTACTGACAGGAGATAGAGAAATGTGCGATATTCATGCAAAGGAATTAATTATAGAGCAGTAGAAAATGAATGAAAAATAGCAACATGGCTGGATCATGGTAATATAATATTGAATTGAAAAAAGGCAAATCTCAGAAGACTACATATGGAATGACATCCTTTATATATGTTTCAAAAATAACTAGAACTACTACATTTAAGCATAATATTTGGATGAACCATATGAATTTGCTGTTATTGACCTGTTTTGATCTAAAAGTAATGGCAAATTCATGTGCTTCAGCCTAATTTTTATGTGGAAAAAAAACCATTTAAGAAAAGAGCAAGGGGTTGGGTGCAGTGGCCTGGGCCTGTAATCCCAGCTACTTGGGAGGCTGAGGCAAGAGAATCTCTTGAGCCAATGAGTTCAAGACCAGCCTGGGCAACATAGCAAGACCCTAGCCCAAAAAAGAAAGGAAAGAAAAGAACAAGGGAATGAGAAACACAAAGTTCAGAATAATGAATACCTGGGGGGCTAGGCATGGTGGCTCATGCCTATAATCCCAGCTCTTTGGGAAGTCAAGGATTTGGGAGGATTGGTTGAACCCAGGACATCAAGACCAGCCTGGGCAACATAGAAGGACCTGTCTCTACGGAAAAAAAAAAAAAAAGAAAAAAAGAAAGGCTGGGCATGCATCTGTAGTCCCAGCTACTTGGGAGGCTGTGGCAGAAGGATTGCTTGAGCCCAGGAGTGAGCCATATTAACACCACTGCCCTGCCCTCCAGCCTGAAACACACACACACACACACACACACACACACACACACAATTACCTGGGGGAGGATGCAGAGATCCTCCTATTAAATCTACTTGTGGGAGAGAAACCCATAGGTAGATTTAATTTTTAGCAATGTTCTGATTTTTGTGTTGAATAGTGGATTCCGGAGGTTTCATTTTATAATGAATGAATGAAAAAATAGAAGTTTATGCTCTAATGCTAAATAATTAGAGTTAGTGTCACTTGCAAAGTTCTCAAGATATGCAAACACATGAGAGCCTAGGGTCTTATTTATTTTATTTTATTTTATTTTTTTGAGATGGAGTCTTGCTTTGTTGCCAGGCTGGAGTGCAGTGGCACGATCTCAGCTCATTACAACCTCTGCCTCCTGGGTTCAAGCAATTCTGCCTCCTGAGTAGCTGGGACTGCAGGTGTGCACCACCTTGCCCAGCTAATTTTTGCATTTTTAGTAGAGACAGGGTTTCACCATGTTGGCCAGGATGGTCTCAATCTCTTGACCTCAATGATCCACCCACCTTGACCTCCCAACATGCTGGAATTACAGACGTGAGCCAATGTGCCCGGCCTAGGTTCTTATTTAGTTTTTGTTGTTGTTGTTGTTGCTATTGTTGGAGACAGGGTCTCACTTTGTTACCGAGGCTGAAGTGCAGTGATGTGATCTTGGCTCACAGTAGCCTCCACCTCCTGGGTTCAAGGAATCCTCCCACTTCAGCCTCCCGAGTAGCTGGGAGTATTATTTAGTTTTCTCCCCATTTATTTATTCATTCTTTAAAAAAAAAAAAAATTGGGCCGGGCGCGGTGGCTCAAGCCTGTAATCCCAGCACTTTGGGAGGCCGAGACGGGCGGATCACGAGGTCAGGAGATCGAGACCATCCTGGCTAATGGTGAAACCCCCTCTCTACTAAAAAATACAAAAAAAAAAAAAAAGGCCGGGCGCGGTGGCTCAAGCCTGTAATCCCAGCACTTTGGGAGGCCGAGACGGGCGGATCACAAGGTCAGGAGATCGAGACCATCCTGGCTGACAAGGTGCAACCCCGTCTCTACTAAAAAATACAAAAAAACTAGCCGGGCGAGGTGGCGGGCGCCTGTAGTCCCAGCTACTCGGGAGGCTGAGGCAGGAGAATGGCGTAAACCCGGGAGTCAGAGCTTGCAGTGAGCCAAGATCACGCCACTGCACTCCAGCCTGGGTGGCAGAGCGAGACTCTGTCTCAAAAAAAAAAAAAAAAAAAAATACAAAAAACTAGCCAGGCGAGGTGGCGGGCGCCTATAGTCCCAGCTACGCAGGAGGCTGAGGCAGGAGAATGGCGTAAACCCAGAAGGCGGAGCTTGCAGTGAGCTGAGATCTGGCCACTGCACTCCAGCCTGGGCGACAAAGTGAGACTCCGTCTCAAAAAAAAAAAAAAAAATTAAGGTATGATTTACTTATAGTAAAATTCACCCTTTTTAGTGTACAGTTCTGTCAGTTTTGAAAAATGCATACAGACCGGGCGCGGTGGCTCAAGCCTGTAATCCCAGCACTTTGGGAGGCCGAGACGGGCGGATCACGAGGTCAGGAGATCGAGACCATCCTGGCTAACACGGTGAAACCCCGTCTCTACTAAAAAATACAAAAAACTAGCCGGGCGCGGTGGTGGGCGCCTGTAGTCCCAGCTACTCGGGAGGCTGAGGCAGGAGAATGGCGTGAACCCGGGAGGCGGAGCTTGCAGTGAGCTGAGATCCGGCCACTGCACTCCAGCCTGGGCGGCAGAGCAAGACTCCATCTCAAAAAAAAAAAAAAAGAAAAGAAAAATGCATACAGTGGCACAACCGCCACAGCAATCAAGATATAGATCAGTTCCATCACCCCCCAGAAATTCCCCTGAACCCCTCTGTGGTCAGTTCCTCCCCTTGACTCCAGCCCTTAACAACCATTGATCTTTCTTCTGTTTCCATAGTTTTGCTTTTTCCAGAACTTTAGTTGTAAAAGTGCAGAATTGCTCTACAAAATTCTAATTCTGTGGTACCTAAAATGCTGTGGATTAATAAGAATATGATGACTGAAGCAGCTCAGTGCTACTTTCCTTGCCTAGAAAGCAAAAAAGGAAGGAAGGAAGGAAGGAAGGAAGGAAGGAAGGAAGGAAGGAAATAAATATGATCTCTGAACCTCTGGCTATGCTTTCTGGTGAGTGTTTTGTGAAGAGTTTTGCAATAGGCACAAGGTAGCTGTTATAATTCTAATTATAGCCACACTGAAACTTCCCCTTTCTCTGCTCCTCTCCCTCCCTCACTCAAAGATACTGGGCCCTGTTCCCAAGGGTCCTTCCCATTGCCACGGTGCATATTCAATAACTCTGTCAAAAATCAATGATACTCTTGGGCCAGGCATGGTGGCTCATGCCTGTAATCCCAGCACTTTGGGAGGCCGAGGCAGGTGGATCACTTGAGATCAAAAGTTCGAGACCAGCCTGGTCAACACGGTGAAACCCTGTCTCTACTGAAAATACAAAATTAGCCAGGCGTGGTAGCAGGCGCCTGTAATCCCAGCACTTTGGGAGGCCGAGGCCGGCAGATCACCTGAGATCAGGAGTTCGAGACCAGCCTGGCCAACATGGTAAAACCCTGTCTGTACTAAAAATACAAAAATTAGCCAGGCATGGTGGCAGGCGCCTGTAATCCCAGCTACTCAGGAGGCTGAGGCAGGAGAATCGCTTGAACCTGGGAGGTGGAGGTTGCAGTGAGCCAAGAACACGCCATTGCACTCCGACCTGGGTAACAAGATCACAACTCTGTCTCAAAAAAAAAAAGAAAAAATAAAAAAATCAATGACACTCTAGATACATACACAAAATAATCAAAATAGGGCCTCAAACAGATACTTGTATGCCAGTGGTCTTTGCAGCATTATTCACAATAGCCAAAAGGTAGAAACAACCCAACAGATGAATGGATAAACAAAATGTGATATATATACGTGCAAGGGAATATTATTCAATCATAAAAACAATGAAGTTCTGACACATGCAACAACAGGGATGAACCTTGAAGATATTATGCTAAGTGAAATAAGCCAGATACAAAGGACAAATATTGTATGATTCTCACTTACATGAAATATCTAGAATAGTCGAATTCATAGAGATAAAGGTTAGCGGTTATCAGGGGCTGGAGGGAGAGGGGAATGGGGAGTTACTGCTTAATGGGTACATAGTCTCTGGAGTGATAAAAAAAAGTTTTGGAAGTAGATAGTTGTGATGGTTGCACAACACTGTGAATGTAATTAATGCCACAGACTTTATACTTTAAAATGGTTTAAATGGCAGATTTTATGTAGAAGTATTTTCCCACAATTAAAAACCAAACAATACCATATAATTTTTACTAGTCAATTTAAGTAAATAAATAAATAAATAACAAAACAAGCCAGGCGCGGTGACTCATGCCTGGTTTTTTGTTTGTTTGTTTGTTTGTTTTTGAGACGGAGTCTTGCTCTGTCGCCCAGGCTGGAGTGCAGTGGCTGGATCTCAGCTCACTGCAAGCTCTGACTCCCGGGTTTACGCCATTCTCCTGCCTCAGCCTCCCGAGTAGCTGGGACTACAGGCGCCCGCCACCTCGCCCGGCTAGTTTTTTGTATTTTTTAGTAGAGACGGGGTTTCACCATATTAGCCAGGATGGTCTCGATTTCCTGACCTCGTGATCCACCCGTCTCGGCCTCCCAAAGTGCTGGGATTATAGGCTTGAGCCACCGCGCCTGGCCGGGGACTCATGCCTGTAATTCCAACACTTTGCAAGGCTGAGATGGGCGGATCACCTGAGGCCAGGAGTTCGAGACCAGCCTGAATGACATGGTGAAACCCTGTCTCCGGTAAAAATACAAAAAAAAAATGCCAGATGTGGTGGCTCATGCCTGTAATCCCAGCTACTCGGGAGGCTGAGGCAGGAGAATTGCTTGAACCCAGGCGGCAGAGGTTGCAGTGAGCTGAGATTGCACCGTTGCACTCCAGCCTGAACGACAAGAGCGAAAATGTCTCCAAATAAATAAGTAAATAAATATAAATAAACAAATAAATAAAATAAACCCCCTCCCCACCAAAAAAAAAAAAGAAAAACAGTGACACTCTTTGAAGCAAAACCGAGTACCTTATAGGTCCATCATTGAGCTGGCAAAGGAGACAGGTCTACTGGGGTGAATTTTCCAGGTCACAACCTGCCTCTCCTGTGCACTTTCCTTTACAGTTTACAAAACAACACATTTTTTATTTGATCCTTATTACAGCCCTATGAGGTCGGCATCGTCATATTCATTTTTACAAGTGGGGAAACTGAGGCCATCAAGGTTAGACCATTTGCTCAAGGCCACACTTCAAATGAGTAGTGAAGCTGGGTGGGAACCCCATCTTTCTGATTCCCTATACAGTATTCCTTACTGTGCCCTCCTCCAAGCCCTTACAGCTGTGTCTGGGTTTCTTTCTTTCTTTCTTTCTTTTGAGACAGAGTGTTGATCTGTCTCCCAGGCTAGAGTGCAGTGGCATGATCTTGGCTCACAGAAACCTCTGCCTCCCAGGTTCCAGCGATTCTCCTGCCTCAGCCTCCCTAGAAGCTGGGACTACAGGCATGTGCCGCCACGCCTGGCTAATTTTTTGTATTTTTACTAGAAACGGGGTTTCATTGTGTTAGGCAGGATGGTCTCAGTCTCCTGACCTCATGATCCACCCACCTCAGCCTCCCAAAGTGCTGGGATTACAGGTGTGAGCCACCGTGCCCAGCGTGTCTGGGTTTCTTTCTAAGCAGAGTGGACAACTGCCTCTGTCATCAGTCTCTTGAGCTCAGTTTTTCCTTTTGGACTTGACCTGGGGCCATTGTCCCAATCCTCTGCTTTCCCCATGGTTGCTCCACTCTCTTCAATTTTTACTTTTCTGATCACCGTCCTCAACCACCATTTAGGTTCCTGGGCTGGTGGTGACAGCTTGCAGGGAGAAGAGAGGTATCAAGGATGACGCTGGGCTTCCGGCTGTGTTACTGGATGAATGGAGATGACTGGAGAGGACAAGTTTGGGGTGTAAGAATGCAATGTAGTGTTAGACCTGTTGAATTTGAGGATCTGTAAGATAGCCCAGACATATCACCATTGTATCCATGGATGCCATTTCGGAGTGCTGTTTAGGAGCTGCAACACATACAGCATTGAGGCTGCGGAGGAGCTGTGGGTCAGGGGAATGTGGGCAATGGTATCTGGAGCTGGCTTCAGTCCGCCTGCCTCCCTTCCTTCCCTGGGTATCTGCTGCTTGCCTCTGGTTTGCTTCTCCCATGAGGGCACTAGGGGACAGCACACAGCAGTGGAAATTGCCAGAACTTCAGGGTCACAAGTTCTGACTTGGAATACTAGATGCTTAACTCTGCAGTGTGAACTTAGCCTCTTGGGACCTTAGCATTTCTTTTTTTTTTTTTTTTTTGGAAATGGAGTCTTGTTCTGTTGCCCAGGCTGGAGTGCAATGGTACGATCTTGGCTCACTGCAACCTCAGCCTCCTGGGTTCAAGCGATTCTCCTGCCTCAGCCTCTGGAGTAGCTGGGATTACAGGCGCGGGCCACCACATGCAGCTAATTTTTATATTTTTAGTAGAGACAGGGTTTCACCAAGTGACCAGGCTGGTCTTGAATTCCTGACCTCAGGTGATCCGTCCACCTCGGCCTGCTAAAGTGCTGGGATTACAGGCATGAGCCACCATGCCTGGCCCGGACCTCAGCATTTCTCATCCAAAAATGGGTTTAACATGAGGCAGGACAATACAGTGGTTTAGAGTGTGAGCTCTGGAGCCATGGGATCTGAACTTGCGCCTCAGCTCATACACGTACCTGCTGTGTGTTCCTTTGGCCAAGTTATTGAACTCCTCTGTGCCTCAGATGCCCCATCTGTAAAGTGTGGGTAATAGCTTCCTGTGGTTGTTACAACGGAGACCAGCACATAGTAAGTGCTAAACAGATGTTAACTATTTTATATTAACCCCTTTCCTCACCTCCACGCCCCACCCTCTGGCTCTCTGCCCTGCCATTCTGGGGCTGGGACTCTCAAAGGCAAGACCACTGCCTCTGAGAATAAGCCGAGCAAATTACTGGTATTGACCACGACTGCCTACAACTTGTTAGGTTTATTATGTGCCCTATTCCATTTAATCCCCATAATAAGGCCAGCAGGGTGGCTCACACCTGCAATCCCAGCACTTTGGGTGGCCAGGACAGGAGGATTGCTTGAGCTCAGGAGTTCAGACCAGGCTGGGAAACAGCAAGACCTTGTCTCTACCAAAAAAAAGGGAAAAAAATTAGCCAGTATGGTGATGCATGCCTGTGGTCCCAGCTACTCAGGAGGCTAAGGCAGGAGGATCACCCAGTGAGTGAGTCTGGGAGGTGAAGTTTGGTCAAGGTTGCAGTGAGCAGTGATCATGCCATTGCACTCCAGCCTGGGTGACAGAACAAGACCCTGTTTGTCCCCCCAGCAAAAAAAAAAAAAAAAAAGTGTTACACTGGTGGGATGGGGACAGTGGTGAGGGGGACGAGGGGCAAGCAAACGGGCTCTGTACTGTGTGGAAGCTGTGGACAGAGGTACAGTGGGAGCCCCCTGGAACTCCAGGCTGCATTGTTAGACGGGAGGCCCCAGGGATTCCTGGGGTTCTCTGGCTTGAGCCAGTGCTGCATCCCGTTGGCTGGGCCTAGAGGGAGCTGCAGGCTGAGGAACCATCTTGTGCCAGGTTGAGGCAGGTTCTGCTGGTTGGTTCCAAGTCCCTAGTAAAAGTATTTTCCAGAGTCCTTGTGCCAAAGAAGCTTTATCCAACCCCCTCAATTTGCCAATGAGAAAATGAGGTGCAAGAGGGGAACGAGCTTAGTTGAGGTCACATAGTGAGTAAGGGATGGGCCTCGGTGAATATGGACCTCTACTCCCTAACCTGGCTCTGTGTGGTGTCAGGTTAAACCTGGGTTCAGATCCTGCCTTTACTGCTTGGTGCTTTGTGACCCTGGACAAGTGACTCAGACTCTCTGGACTTTAGTTTCTACATCAGTGAAATACATTTATTCATTCAGCCCTTCTCTTGGCTGCACCCTCATCCCCCACCATACTACTCCCTCACTGTTACACACATACACCCACACACACACAGAGGCATGGCTACACATGGCCGAGCTGAGGCTCCTGGTCACTAAGAGAGAGCACTGCAGCTCTGGCCACCGAACACCACCCCCACTTTCCGCCCACCCCAGCCAATGTCACTGCCTCTTGGAAGCCTTCCTAGAGAGCCCCCAGCTAGAAGGCTGTCCCCTATGCCAACTCAAGGCCATCTGGGCCCCTGAGTGACCTTGACCTCCCCTGTTGCTTTTCCTGCCTCCAGACTGAAGCTCCCAAAGGGCAAGTTCTGTTCTGATTCATCCCTCAGTCCCCAGCACCCAGCCCAGGGCAGAGCCCAAAGGCTCCGGCTGGGAGTGTTTATGGAGGGGGTAAGTGAAGGAAGCCCCTCCAATTCTTCCCCTTTCTCAGGAGCCCATGGCCACCAGCTTTGCCTCCCAAACCATCGATGTGGCAGAAAGTGCCCTGGAGAGAGGGGTCAAACAGACCTGGGATGGAATCCTGGTCCAGCCTTTTCCTAACTGTGTGAACTTGAGAAATGACCTCACTTCTCCAAGCCTCAGTTTCCTGTTGTATAGATAGCATTCCTGAGGAAGAGACACTTAAACTGAGAATGGAAAGACCTAGATGGAAAGACTGAGAGGAAGAGTGTTCCAGGCAGGGTGAACAGCTGGTGCAAAGGCCCTAAATTTGGGATAAGTTCAGCATGTTAGAGGAACAGGAAGGAAGCCAGTGTTGTCCGAGTGCAGTGAGCAAGGGGGAGAGGGACTTCTTTTAATCGATTTTTTTTTTTGAGACGGAGTCTTGCTGTCACCCAGGCTGGAGTGCAGTGGTGCGATCTTGGCTCACTGCAACCTCAACCTCCTGGGTTCCAGCGATTCTCTTGCCTCAGCCTCCTGAGTAGCTGTGATTACAGGTGCGCACCACCATGCCCGGCTAATTTTTGTATTTTTAGTAGAGTAGGGGCTTTCACCATGTTGGTCAGGCTGGTCTCGAACTCCTGACCTCGTGATCTGTCCGCCTTGGCCTCCCAAAGTACTGGGATTACAGGCATGAGCCACCACACCTGGCCGGGACTTCTTTTAATCTAAGGGATATAGGAACTGACTGGAGGGTGCCGAGCCAGGGAGTGGCCCTGTTTGCTGTCTGGTGATTGCAGGAAGGCAGTGCTCACGCAGGGAGTCCAGGTGAGAGATGATGGTGCCTGGGGATGTGGTGAGAAGTGGTCAGATCCATGAAATATTCCACAGGCGGATCCCACAGGACTGGATGTAGAGGGTAAGGGAAGAGGGGACTTAGAGTATCCCTTGTTTCAGTTATTTATTGCTGAGAAACAAACTATCCCTGAAACTTAGTGGCATAAAACAACAATGATATATCATTGTTGATGATCTATCTAAAAATTCTGTCATTTGGCTGGGGCTCAGCAGGGCAGTTCTGGTTCCGCATGGCTGATGCATGTGGCTGGGAGCTTAGCTGGGACTGGATAGCCCAAAATGGCTTGTCTTCCTCCGTGGCCTCTCATCACTTAGGAGTCTAGCCGACCGTGTTTTAGGAGGGCAGCTGGCTTCCAAGAGGACATGCCCCATTGTGCAAATGCTTATCAAGCCTCTGCTTGCTTCATGCTTCTTGGTGTCCCATTGCCAAAGCAAGTCCTACAGCCAAGCCCAGAGTCAACATGGGAGGGGACCATACAAGAGCATGGATCCATGGAGGCCTGGTTCATTGGAGGCCACCAGTGTAACAGTTTAGCACCACCCCCTACGTTTGTGGCGGAAGGAAATGAATGAAATTCAGGGGTAGAGGGGAGTGGGTGGGGTTTGCCAGAGGTCATGGGGTGACGGTGCAGGGTCCTGCCCAGGACCTCCCAAATTAGGCACAGGAGGACCCTGGGCTTGGGAGAGTCAGCAGCGTGGAGACACGAAGTCCCCGGCAGTTATGGTGAGGCAGGTTGGGGTGGGAGTGGGGATGGAGAGGGGGCAGTAATCGAGGTAGGGAGCCCAAACGTCTCCCTGAGCCCCTACTCTGTGCCTAGCCCAAGGCCAAGCACTGAGAGAACAGGACTCAGGGAGTGACCCTGAGGAGCCCACAGCGTGTCAGGACACAGACTGCCCAGAGATGCCAACACAACGTGAGAGGTGACAGTTTAATGCTGCAGTGGAAGGTTATCCAGGGCCCACTGGGCCCCAGAGGAGGGATTCCAGGAATGCTTCTCAATTTGAGGAGGCGCTAGAAAATAGATGTGGGTCAGACAAGGTGGTGCAGGGTGAGATACCAGCCGCCTTCCATCCCTGGCAGCAATAGGTAAAAGCAGACACACAAGAGAAGACCATGAAGATAATATTCTTCCCATTTTATGGATAAGCAAACTGAGGCTCTTAGTGAAGAAGTAACTCAACCCAGACCTGTCTCCCCACATCCTGGGCTTCTTTCCATCCTGTCCAATTCTTGTCTAAATCATAGGGAAGGTAAGGGAAGGGAGGGCTCTCTGCAGAGCTGGTGTGGGATGGGGAGGAGCTGCTGTGGGAGTGCCCCTCTGTCCTAGGCTTGTGCTACCTCCCCTAAGGAAGTCCTTTCTCACTGTGGGCAGAACCCTGTGAGGAGACATCAAGGGATCTGGTGCCATGGACTGGGGATGGGCAGACCCAGACTTGTGCCCAAGGAGCCCCCAATCTGAGGAGGGAACCCCAGCCTTGCCTTCAGGCCCCGCTCTGTGGAATCCAGGCCTCAGAGTCTCCCTGTCTGAGGGGGTAGGGAGACGTAGGTCTGATCTCAGGAACCCCAAGTCTACAGGGATGAAGGAGAACTGTGTGAAGGTCAGAAGCCATAGGTCAGGGCCAGGGAGAGCATGGAGTATCTCAGGCTGGGTCTGAGCAGGGTTCCCTACCAAGTGGGGAAGGAGAGTCATTGCCAGGTTTAGCCCTTGGGGCTCAGGTTGGGGAATAGGAGGGAGGCTGGGAGCTCAGAGCCTGGTCTAGTTCAGCCTTGGTCTGAGTGACCCTGAGTTTGACCTACTCTTCTAGGCTGGTCCTGCGGGTCTCCAGGACTCTGCCAAGCAGAGCTGCAGCACGGGAGCTCAACGATACATAAGCCATCCCAGAAGAATCTGAATGAAAAAAGGAAAAATAGAAAAAAGGAAAAAATACACGAGCCAGCTGAACTCTGGCCTTCTGCAAAAGGAAAGGCAGCCCCACATTCGACCACAGCCTGAGCCCTGCTGTCCCTTCCTCCCAGCATGTCTGGGGGTGGGGGTGGGGGTGGCTGCTGTGTCCTCAGAAATGGGAGGAGGAGAATGGAAGGGATGGAGGGAGAAAAAGGAGAGGTCCTGAGGTATTCAAGAAACGGGCTATTTTTAAAAACGCACTTAGAGTCCTCATTCTACCTGGCTGGTGCGAAATCCAGTCTCCATCATTGTTGGGCTCTCTTAACCTATGATAGCCCCTAGAGTTTGGCCAAGGCCCAGAGATGTTACAGAACCAGATATGAACAAGACCCTTCAGCCGGGTCCGATGGCTCACGCTTGTAATCCCAGCGCTTTGGGAGGCAGAGTGGGCAGATCACTCGAGGTTAGGAGTTCAAGACCAGTCTGGCCGATATGGTGAAACCCCATCTCTACTAAAAATACAAAAAGTAGCCTGGTATGGTGGCAGGTACCTGTAATCTCTCGGCTCAGGAGGCTGAGGCAGGAGAATCGCTTGAACCCAGGTGGTGGAGGGTGCAGTGAGCTGAGATTGTGCCATTACACTCCAGCCTAAACGTTGCAGCGAGACTCCATCTCAAAAAAATAAAAAATAAAAAATACAAAGATTCTGGGTCAGGTCCCTCCTGCTCATGTACATTGAAGCTCCAGCTCTGGCTGGCTGCCGCCCCCCCACCACCTAGGGGTGGGAATCCTGGGATGCTCCCACCCCCACCTCAGCAGGCTCTCTGGCTGAGCCTGAAGCTTCCAGGCCCAAGAGGGATTGCTAGGCTGGTCCCAGCTGCTTGGCTGTAGGATGCTGAGGGACAGGTCTCCAGACCCAGAGACTAGAGTGGGAAGCTCCTTCCCCAGCCTCTTAGGCAGGGGTGGCAGTTAGGTTCCCCAGTTCCAGGGAAGGGATCCAGGGCCTGAGTTCAAAGGGATGAGTGCCATTCAGAAGGTGGGATCCCACACGGCTCCCAGAGAAGCAAAGATTCCATGTTCCATGCACAGCTGGCATCAAATGGCACAGCCCCTCACCTGATGGGGTCAGGTGGGTCAGGTGACCAGAGCAGCCCGGTAACCAGACTGAAGGGCCTTGTTTTTGTTGTTGTTGTTGTTGTTGTTTTCTGAGACAGAGTCTCACTCTGTCATCCAGGCTGGAGTGCAATGGCACGATCTCAGCTCACTGCAACCTCCACCTCCCGGGTTCAAGTGCTTCTCCTGCCTCAGCCTCCCAAGAAGCTGGGACTACAGGCACGTACCACCATGCCCAGCTAATTTTTTGTATTTTTAGTAGAGATAGGGTTTCACACTGTCAGTCGGGATGGTCTTGACGTCCTGACCTCGTGATCTGCCTGCCTCGGCCTCCCAAAGTGCTGAGATTACAGGCATGAGCCACCACACCCGTCACATTTTTTTTTTTTTTTTTTGGAGACAGGATCTCATTCTGTCGCCCAGGCGGGAGTGCAGTGGCACCATCTTGGCTCACTGCAACCTCCACCTCCAGGGCTCAAGCGATTCTCATGCCTCAGCCAGGCTGGTCTAGAACTGCTGAAGTCAGGTGATCGCGCCTCAGCCTCCCAAAGTGCTGGGATTACAGGCATGAACCACCATGCCTGGCCCTATTATCTTTTAAATCTCAGCAACAACTATAGTTAAGTCCCTTTCTTCAAGCCTAATATTGTTTATTTGTGCCACCTCCCTTTCCTTGTCTTGATCAATTTTGACAGAGGTTGCTCAGTCAGTTAGGAACCTAACTGGTAACCTAACTGGTTACTCTATCAGTTAGGAATTGGACTCAGCTGGAGTCTAATCCGAGGCCAGCAGCTAACTGTTCCATCATTCCTAGGGACAGGCCCCTGCTTGTTCCTAAGGTTCTTGATGGCATTCACCAAATCTGAGTTTCTAACAGCAAGATGGAGAAAAGTAGAGAAAAAAGGGCAAAGGTTGTGGCCACTTCTTCTCACTGGCAGCTTCCTATCAGCCCAAGGCTCAGCCCTTGGTCCTCTCCTCTCATCTCACGGTCATCTCGTCCAGTTCAGTGCTATGTGATCATTCCAAATTCATATCTTCAGCCCCATCCCCTCCCCTGAGCTCCAGAGACAATTTCAACTGCCCACTTGAAATCTCTGCTTGAATATCTAAAAGGCATTTCAAACTCAACATGTCTAAAATTGCACTCCCTAGAAAAGAAATCCAACACAATGCTGGAGCCCCAAGTGGCCTCTTTCTTCTGAATGCTTTCTGATTGCAGTGGTGATTGCAACTTGGCTTCCACTCCCCAGATAGAATACAACTCTTGGTACTGCATCATTCAATGGAACTCAACCTGCACCTTTTTTTTTTTTTTTTTTTTTAAGACGGAGTTTCGCTCTTGTTGCCCAGCTGGAGTGCAATGGCACGATCTTGGCTCATCGCAACTTTCACCTCCCAGGTTCAAGCGATTCTCCTGCCTCAGCCTCCCAAGTAGCTGGGATTACAGGCATGCGCCACCACACCGGACTAATTTTGTATTTTTAGTAGAGACGGGGTTTCTCCATGTTGGTCAGGCTGGTCTTGAACTCCCAACTTCAGGTGATCCGCCCACCTTGGCCTCCCAAAGTGCTGGGATTATAGGCGTGAGCCACTGCGCCCGGCCTGGTGCATTTAAAACAAAAAAGAAAAAGAAAATATAAACTGGGCACGGTGGCTCACACCTGTAATCCCAGCACTTTGGGAGGTCGAGGTGGGCTGATCACCTGAAGTTAGGAGTTCAAGATCAGCCTGATCAACGTGGTGAAACCCCGTCTCTATGAAAAATACAAAAATTAGCCGGGTGTGGTGGCATGTGCCTGTAGTCCCAGCTACTTAGGAGGCTGAGGCAGGAGAATCCCTGGGATCCAGGAGGTAGAGGTTGCAGTGAGCCGAAATGGCGCCACTGCACTCCAGCCTGGACAACAGAGTGAGACTCCATTTCAAAAAGAAAACAGAATGGCATAGAATAGATTGGCAAGGAAATATCAGTGTGCCCCACACATAATTGGGGTGAATATGGCTTGTGAAACTTTAGTCTGTATATTGAGTCCTGTTGTAAAATGCCAAATCATGAACTGAAGAAAAACAAATTTTGACTGATCTAGGCCTTGGGGTTCAACAGGTGCCCTTGGGACAAATGCCAGCTGTACGGCTCACTTACTGAAGAGGAGTGGCCCTTTCTTATTATTTCCGTTAATTTTTTCCCTTACTTCATGGTCAGTGCATTGTGGAGGCCAAAGCAACTCCATTTTGGATGCTAATCTGTCATGTTGACTTCTGATTAACCCTAGTTCCGGGAAGGCCTCCAAGATTTCCAGTTCTTTGTGTAAGCGCAGATACTTACCATAAATCCTGCCCTTAAGTCAAAACAACCTTGGTGTTTTCATACTTCAGTTGTCCTATACATCTCTTCAGAATCATGTATACTGTTTCCCTATGGTAGATAAGCCCTGGGTCGGGGGTAATGTTCCCCAGGAAACAGGCATAACTTCTGTTTGTAAGTCCCTATTATATGTTTCTTTCTGAAAAACCGGATCTGTCAGCCTTTTTCTTTCTTCCTTTTTTTTTTTTTTTTCTTTTTGAGACGGATTTTCGCTCTTGTTGCCCAGGCTGGAGTACAATGGTGCAATCTCGGCTCACTGTAACCTCCGCTTCCCAGGTTCAAGCGATTCTCCTGCCTCAGCCTCCCTAGTAGCTGGGATTACAAGTGCCCACCACCACACCCGGCCAATTTTTTGTATTTTTAGTAGAGATGGGGTTTCACTATGTTGACCAGGTTGGTCTCGAACTCCTGACCTCAGGTGCTCCACCCGCCTCAGCCTCCCAAAGTGCTATGCCACCATGCCCGGCTCAGTCTTTTTCTTCAGCCTTTTAGCTTCTTCAGATTTTGGGGGTAGGTTTGCATAGGCCTGCCCAGGACAGGACTTCAGGACATCATCAATGCCTTACAAAAGATAATTTTGCAACATAGCCATAATTTTTTTAAGTGCTATATATAAGGAGGGGTTTCTCTGCACCCCTCTTCTTCCATTTTGCTGGAGATGGAACTCTCTTCCTGTAGCTCTGTCCCTTCTCATTCTATCAGCACAGAGCGTTGTGTTCCTGCTTTATGTGCTGACTTTGCATTCCACAAATGAGCCAAACTCTCTTCTGCAAAGTCTTTGCACTTTCTGTTCCTTCTCCCTGGGTTGCTCCTTCGTGGCACTCCCTGGCCTGGCTCCCTTGCATCCTTCAGAATTTATTGGCTCACTTAACTAAAAAGTCCAAGGGTAGAACTACCTTCAGGTACTGCTGGCATCAGGTGCTCAAGTGATTTTACCACTCGTCTGGTTTCTGTTTGTTTCTGTGCTCTCCTGCCAGGCGGGCGCATCCTCAGGCAGGCACTTTTCTTGTGATGGCAAGATGGCTGCCTGCATCTCCATGTTTATAATCTATTTGGTCAAAAATTCTCAAGTGACCGGGCGTGGTGGCTCACACCTGTAATCCCAGCACTTTGGGAGGCCAAGGTGGATGGATCATGAGGTCAGGAGTTCAAGACCAGCCTGGCCAAGATGGTGAAACCCCATCTCTACCAAAAATACAAAAATTAGCCGGGCATGGTGGCGGGTGCCTGTAATCCTAGCTACTCAGGAGGATGAGGCAAGGAGTTGCTTGAACTCCATCTCAAAAAAAAAAAAAAAAAAAAAAATCAAATACAGAGTTTCTCTTTCCCAACAGTTTCCACAAACATCCCAGTATTGAGTTTCATTGGCCAGGCCCAGGGTCACAAGCCCATTCCTAAAGATGGGCCCATTCCTAAAGACAAAAAACAAGCACTGAGCATGTAGGAGAGATGGTTCCCCACAAAATATAAACTCACTGTTACCAAAAGTAATACAAATGATGCTGGGAAGACAAAATGATGCTGTGGGATGCAAAAAGCCACAGATGCCTACTCCATCATCCTTGACTTCCCTTTCTACTGTAGATTTCCTTGGTTATTCCCTACGCTTCACTGTTCACTTCCTTCATAGCACAAATGACCTTATTTGTGTTGACTCTGTGGCCTTCCTCTCTTGCCCTGGCTTGAGAGTGCTCAGAGGGCAGGGGTCTTGCCTGTCTTGATCACTGCTACATCCCCAGCACTTGGAGCAGTGTCTGCACACAGTAAGTGCTTAATAAAGGCTTGTGGCAGGAATGAACTTGCTGGAGAGCCAGGCTCTTGTGCTTTCTTTTTCATTTCAACTTCTTTTATTCATTTTTTTTTTGGAGAAGGGGGTCTTGCTCTATCACCCTGCTAAAGTGCAGTTGCACCAACATACCCCACTGCAGTACCAACCTCCCAGGCTCAAGCAATCCTCCTCCCTCAGCCTCCCTAGTAGCTGGGACTCCAGGAGCGTGCCACCACACCCGGCTAATTAAAAAAAAAATTTTGTGCCGGGTGCGGTGGCTCACGCCTGTAATCCCTGCACTTTGGGAGGCTGAGGCGGGCGGATCATGAGGTCAGGAGATCGAGACCATCCTAACACGGTGAAACCCCGTCTCTACTAAAATACAAAAAAATTAGCCGGGTGCGGTGGCGGGCTCCTGTAGTCCCAGCTACTCGGGAGGCTGAGGCAGGAGAACTGCGCGAACCCGGGAGGCGGAGCTTGCAGTGAGCCGAGATCGCTCCACTGCACTCCAGCCTGGGCGACCGAGTGAAGACTCCGCCTCAAAAAAAAAAAAAAAAAAAAAATTTGTTTTGGACAGGCACAATGGTTCATGCCTGTAACGCCAGCACTTTGGGAGGCCAAAGCAGTGGATCACCTGAGGTCAAGAGTTCGAGAGCAGCCTGGCTAACATGATGAAATCCCGTTTCTACTAAAAATACAAAAAATTAGCCCGGCATGGTGGCATGCACCTGTAATCCCAGCTACTCGGGAGGCTGAGGCAGGATAATCACTTGAACCTGGGAGGCAAAGGTTGCAGTGAGCTGAGATCATGCCATTGCACTCCAGCTTGGGCAACAAGAGCGAAACTCCATCTCAAAAAAAAAAAAAAAAAAAAAAAAAAAGATTTTATAGAGGCCGGACACAGTGGCTCACGCCTGTAATCCCAGCACTTTGGGAGGCCAAGGCAAGCAGATTACTTGAGATCAGGAGTTCTAGACCAGCCTGGCCAATACAGTGAAATCCCGTCTCCACAAAAATACAAAAAATAGCCGGGCATTGGGCCGGGCGCGGTGGCTCAAGCCTGTAATCCCAGCACTTTGGGAGGCCGAGACGGGCGGATCACGAGGTCAGCAGATCGAGACCATCCTGGCTAACACGGTGAAACCCCGTCTCTACTAAAAAATACAAAAAACTAGCCGGGCGCAGTGGCGGGCGCCTGTAGTCCCAACTACTGGGGAGGCTGAGGCAGGAGAATGGCGTGAACCCGGGAGGTGGAGTTTGCAGTGAGCTGAGATCCGGCCACTGCACTCCAGCCTGGGCGGCAGAGCGAGACTCCGTCTCAAAAAAAAAAAAAAAAAAAAAAAAATAGCCGGGCATGGCAGCGTGCACCTGTAATCCCAGGTGCTCAGGAGGCTGAGGCAGAATCACTTGAATCCAAGAGGCAGAGGTTGCAGGGAGCCAAGATTTCGCCACTGCACCTCAGCCTGGGCAGCAAAGTGAGACTTCGTCTCAAAAAAAAAAAAAAAAAAAAAAATTCTCCTTTCAGCTTGAAGGAGACCAAGGTGCAACTTTCTTCAGTCATCCAGAATCTAGGTTTGTCCGACATCAGCCGCCTCCCCAGTGCTGCTGAAGTTCGGCCCCAACGAGATCAAAGTCACATACCTGAGGTGCACCAGGGGTGAAGTTGGTGCCACTTCTATGCTGGCCCCCAAGATCAGCCCCTTGGGTCTGTCTCCAAAAAAGGTTGGTGATGACATTGCCAAGGCAAAGGGTGACTGGAAAGGCCTGAGGATTACAGTGAAACTGACCAGTCAGAACAGACAGGCCCAGATTGAGGTAGTGCCTTCTGCCTCTGCCCCGATCATCAAAGCCCTCAAGGAACCACCAAGAGACAGAAAGAAACAGAAAAACATTAAACACCGTGGGAATATCACGTTTGATGAGATCTGCAACATTGCTCAACAGATGCAGCACCAATCTTTAGCCAGAGACCTCTCTGCAACCATTAAAGGGATCTCGGGGACTGCCCATTCTGCGGGCTGTAATGTTGATGGTTGCCACCCTCATGACATCATAGATGACATCAACAGTGGTGCTGTGGAAAGCCTAGCTACCTTTTTTTTTTTTAAAAGATGGAGTCTCGCTCTGTCACCCAGGCTGGAGGGCAGTGGTGTGATCTCGGCTCACTACAAGCTCCGCCTCCCAGGGTCACGCCATTCTCCTGCTTCAGCCTCTGGAGTAGCTGGGGCTACAGGTGCCTGCCACCGTGCCCGGCTAATTTTTTTGCATTTTTTTTGGTAGAGACGGGGTTTCACCGTGGTCTCTGTCTCCTGACCTCGTGATCTGCCCGCCTCAGCCTCCCAAAGTGCTGGGATTACAGGAGTGAGCCACCACACCTGGCCACCCAGTTACTTAAGAAGCACAAAGGAAAATATTTTAATAAAGGATCATTTGACAACTGGTGAAAAAAAAAATTATCTTTGTAGAGATAGGGTCTCACTCCGTTGTCCAGGCTAGTCTGGAACTCCTGGGCTCAAGCAATCCTCCTGCCTTGGCCTCCCAAAGTATAGGGATTACAGGTGTGAGCCACTGTGCCCGGGCCCAAAAATTCTTGACCTTGATTTCTCAGCCAGATCTGCTGTTTCTCAGTTTTTCCCATTTCAGACAAGTGTACCCTAATCCACCCTGCTGCTTCATCCACAAAGCCAGAGGGCATTCTGTCATCCCCACACTAATCCATGTATAAGTCCTTTCGTTCACCTCCAAATAAAACTCAAACCCATCCCCCATCCCAGCCCTTGCCAGCATTCCTGGCACCATCCCCTCTCAGCTGGGATTATGGTGGTAATCTCCTAACTGGTCTCCTTCATTCCCTTCTTGCTCCCTTTTAGTCCATTCATTTTACACAGCAAACAGCATGATCTTTTAAAAACAAATCAGATCATGTTGATCCCCAACTTAAACCATTTAAAGGCTTCCCCTGCAATTAGAGTAAAATCTGAAATCCTCACCCTAGCCTTCGGGCCCAAGCTGTGTCTCTACCTTAGTCCTCCTCACTTTCCTGCTGGCCCACCAGGCACTGCACTCACTGATTTTTCTGCCTCAGGGCCTTTGCACTTCCTATTTCTTCTGCTGGGAAATCTTACTCCCCAATTCCACTTGCCTAGTTCCTGCTCATCTTTCAGGTCTCAGCTTAAATGTCACTAAAGGAGAATATTTAATACCTCTCTGACTCCCTTTTCTATCATGTCACTAGCTTATTCCTTGGTCATGATTTCTAGGGAAGAACTCTGGAGGCACACTACCGGGGTGTTGAATCCTATTTCCACTGCTCCTTGACCATGTGACCTTAGCTAATCACTGCTCTGTCCTTCAGTTTCCTCATCTGCAAAATATAGTACCCTGTAGGATCAGTACCTGGCAAAGAGGAAGCACTAAGTAAATATTTTTTTTTTTTTTTGAGACGGAGTCTTGCTCTGTCGCCCAGGCTGGAGTGCAGTGGCGCGATCTCGGCTCACTGCAAGCTCCGCCTCCCGGGTTCACGCCATTCTCCTGCCTCAGCCTCCCGAGTAGCTGGGACTACAGGCGCCCACAACCGCACCCGGCTAATTTTTTTGTATTTTTAGTAGAGACGGGGTTTCACCGTGGTCTCGATCTCTTGACCTTGTGATCCGCCCACCTCGGCCTCCCAAAGTGCTGGGATTACAGGCGTGAGCCACCGCGCCCGGCCCTAAGTAAATATTTTAATTAAAAAAATTTTTTTTGCAGGCATGAGCCACCATGCCTGGCCTAAACATTTCTTTTTAGAGACAGGGTCTCTGTCATTCAGGCTGGAGTGGAGTGGCACAATCATAGCTCACTGCAGCTTCAAAATCCTGGGCTCAAGCGATCCTCCCATCTCAGCCACCTGAGTGGCTGGGACTACAGGAACAGGCCACCATGCCTGGCTAATGTTTTTATTTTTATTTTTGTAGACATAAGGTCTTGCTTTGTTGCTCAGGCTGGTCTTGAACTTCTGGCTTCAAGCGATCCTCCTGCCTCAGCTTCCCAAAGTGCTAAGATTATAGGTGTGAGCCACCATGCCTCACCTTAAATATTTTAAAAATATTTATTTATTTATTTAGAGATAGGGTCTCACTCTGTCACCCAGGCTAGAGTACAGTGGTGCAATCATAGCTCACTGCAGCCTCAAACTCCTGGGCTCAAGCAATCCTGCCTCAGACTCCCGAGTAGCTAGGACTATAGGTGTGAGCCACTGTGCCCAGCCATATATATTAGAAGGCATTTTATTATTCCCTCATGGTACATTTCTTGGGATTTAACTATTTTGATTTCTGAGATGTAAGCTTTGTGGAAACAGGGATTGCACTGCATCTCTTGTATTTACTGCTGTGCCTCTAGCACCTTGCACAGTGGCTGGTGCATAGTAGGTGCTTAATGACATTGAATTAATGCATAAATACAAACGGGACCTCAGCCCTTATGGAACTGACGTTGCCCTAGTTGCCCTTCAAGATATGGCTATTTTAGAGGTGTGAAAACTGAGACCCTAAAGGTGGGGTGATTTGGCTGGGCACGGTGGCTCATGCCTGTAATCCCAGCACTTTGGGAGGCTGAAGCGGGTGGACCACTTGAGGTCCGCAGTTTGGGACCAGCCTGGCCAACAGGGTGAAACCCTGTCTCTACCAAAAACAAAAACAAAAACAAAAAACACAAAAATACAAAAATTAGCCAGGCGTAGTGGGAGGCACCTGTAATCCTAGCTACTTGGGAGGCTGAGGCAGAGAATCACTTGAACCTGGGAGGTGGAGGTTGCAGTGAGCCGAGATTGCACCACTGCACTCCAGCCTGGGCGACAGAGTGAGACTTTGTCTCAAAAAAAAAAGAAAAAAAAAAAAAAAAACACCACAAAAAAAACAAGGAGGGGTGATTTGAGCAATGCTTCAAGGGGGAAAGTATAATTTCTACTTTTCAGAAACGTGATAAATTTCTCTTCCTCAGGGCTGTCTACAGAAGTGGCATCCATCTTCTTAGCAGCATGACCACCCTCACACCCCTTGGGAAGCCCAAGAACGTCAAAAAGAGGACCAAGAAGTTCATGTGGCATCATGAACAGTCTGATGGATGAATCAGACTGTTAAGTGAAAATTAAGTGTAACTGACAGAAACCTAGTAGTATTGGCAGTAGGGTACAGAGAAGATTCAAGGGCCAAATCTTGATGCCCAGCATTGGGTATAGGCAGAACAAGAAAACAAGGCACATGCTGCCCTGTGGGTTCTGGAAGTTCCTGGTCCACAATGTCAAGGAACTGGAAGTGCTGCTGATGTGCAGTAAATCTTACTGTGCTGAGACTGCTCGCAATGTTTCCTCCAAGAACCATAAAACCTGAGTGGAGAGAGCAGCCCAACTGGCCCCCAGAGTCTCCAACCCCAATTCCAGGCTGCACAGCAAAGAAAATGAATAGACGGCTCACGTGCATGCTTTATTTGTGTTTAAATAAAACCACGAAAACTGCAAAAAAAAAAAAAAACAAAAGTAACACCAAAAATGTGATGAAGCATCAAAATCACATGGAACCTGCTACCACCACTGTGAACACAAGTCATAGCCTTTTATTCTAGGAATAATAACTAGGGCGAAGCTTTCTTCACAAGAGAAATCAAACACAGAGAAACCTGGGCTCCCTGTGTAGGGCAGCAGGATGGATGGATTGTAGTGCCATTGACTGAGATGACATTGATACTGTAGTTGTGCCTTCCTGGGGAAGACATCCAGTCCCCTATCCAAGTAATTGGCACCCACACCAACATTTTGTTCATGTCATATTTAGGAATCCAGAGGCCTCATTTCAAAAAAAATTTTTTTGAAACAGGGTGTTGCCCAGGCTGGAGAGCAGTGGCACAATCTTGGCTCACTGCAGCCTTGACCTCCTGGGCTCAAGCGATCCTCCCACCTCAGCCTCCTGAGTAGCTGGGGCTACAGACATGTGCAACCATGTCCAGCTAATTTTTAAATTTTTTTGTAGAAACGGGGTCTCCCTATGTTACCCAGGCTGGCCTCAAATTCCTGGGCTTAAGTGATTTTCCTGCCTCAGCCTCCCAAAGTGCAGAGATTACAAGCATGAGCCACTGTGCCTTGCTTCCAGAGGCCTCATTTTACAAATGCAGGAACAGAGACTCAGAGAGAAGGACTTGCTCAGGTCTACACAGTAAATTAAGCCCAAGTGGAAAGATTTTGTTTCTTTTCTTTTTTTTTGTTTTGGTTTTTATTTATTTTTTATTTTTTTATTTTTATTTTTATTTATTTATTTATTTATTTATTTATTTATTTATTTATTTTTTTGAGACAGAGTCTTGCTCTGTCGCCCAGGCTGGGGTGCAGTGGCCGGATCTCAGCTCACTGCAAGCTCCGCCTCCCGGGTTTAGACCATTCTCCTGCCTCAGCCTCCCGAGTAGCTGGGACTACAGGCGCCTGCCACCTCGCCCGGCTAGTTTTTTGTATTTTTTAGTAGAGACGGGGTTTCACCGTGTTAGCCAGGATGGTCTCGATCTCCTGACCTCGTGATCCGCCCGTCTCGGCCTCCCAAAGTGCTGGGATTACAGGCTTGAGCCACCGCGCCCGGCCTGTTTTTATTTTTTGAGGTGGAGTCTTGCTCTGTCACCCAGGCTGGAGTGCAGTGGCACAGTCTTGATCTCGGTTCACCACAACCTCTGCCTCCCGGGTTCAAGTGATTCTCCTGCCTCAACCTCCTCAGTAACTGGGATTACATGTGCCCACCACCTTACCCAGCTAATTTTTGTATTTTTGGTAGAGACAGGGTTTCACCATGTTGGCCATGCTGGTCTAGAACTCTTGACCTCAAATCATCTACCCACCTCAGCCTCCCAAAGTGCTGGGATTACAGGCATGAGCCACTGCACCTGGCCTAACCTTTTTTTTAAGAAACCACATTTGGCCGGGCACAGTGGCTCATGCCTGTAATTCCAGCACTTTAGGAGGCTAAGGCGGACAGATCACCTGAGGGCGAGAGTTCAGTACCAGCCTGACCAACATGGAGAAACACCATCTCTACTAAAAAAAATACAAAATTAGCCAGGCGTGGTGGTGCATACCTGTAATCCCAGCTACTCGGAAGGCTGAGGCAGGAGAATCGCTTGAACCCGGGAGGAGGAGGTTGCATTGAGCCGAGATCACGACATTGCACTGCAGCCTGGGCAACTGGATCCTTACTGAATATTCTAAACTTTTACTTTGTTTTTTGTTTTTTGTTTTTTTGAGATGGGGTTTCACTCTGTCACCCAGGCTGGAGTGCAGTGGCACCATCTTGGCTCACTGCAACCTCCACCTCCTGGGTTGAAGCAATTCTCCCGCCTCAGCCTCCCAAGTAGCTGGGATTACAGGCATGTGCCACCACGCCCAGCTAATTTTTGTACTTTTAGTAGAGATAGGGTTTCACCATGTTGGTCAGGTTGGTCTCGAACTCCTGACCTCGTGATCTGCCCGCCTCGGCCTCCCAAAGTGCTGGTATTACAGGTGTGAGCCACTGCGCCCGGTGGAAATATTTCTTTAAGCCCTAATTGATATAAAAGCTTTTTGTTTGTTTGTTTGTTTGAGACAGTGTCTCACTCTGTCACCCAGGCTGGAGTGCAGTGGCGCGATCTCAGCTCACTGCAACCTCCACCTCCCGGGTTCAAGTGATTCTCCTGCCTCAGCCTCCCAAGTAGCTGGGATTACAGGTGTGCACCCTTGCACCCAGCTTTTTTTTTTTTTTTCAATTAGAAAAAGTATTTATTTCTGCTCCTTTCATACATTTTATTGTTCAGGAAACAGTCTTACATACATATCTGAAATAATCTACCATCATGCACTCTAGTTAAAGCGAAACACCATACATAAAGCTGATCAGCTGTCCGGAGTTCTCAGCTTATGTAATCTTACTTCTTGATTTTATGTTAATTTCTGAAAATCAGAAATGTCATCTCTAAAAAATGTGAAGGGGGTTGTAAAAAATAATCACTTTACTTGATATTATAGTTGAGATATGGAGTATATATATATATATATATATTTTTTTTTTTTTTTGAGACGGAGTCTCGCTCTGTCGCCCAGGCTGGAGTGCAGTGGCCGGATCTCAGCTCACTGCAAGCTCCGCCTCCCGGGTTCACGCCATTCTCCTGCCTCAGCCTCCCGAGTAGCTGGGACTACAGGCACCCGCCACCGCGCCCGGCTAGTTTTTTGTATTTTTTAGTAGAGACGGGGTTTCACCCTGTTAGCCAGGATGGTCTCGATCTCCTGACCTCGTGATCCACCCGTCTCGGCCTCCCAAAGTGCTGGGATTACAGGCTTGAGCCACCGCGCCCGGCCCGACCAGGCTGATCTTGAACTCCTGATCTCAGGTGATCCACCTGCCTTGGCCTCCCAGAGTGCTGGGATTACAGGCGCGAGCCACCGTGCCCGACCCATATAAAAGCTCTTGATATAACAGTGGAGAGAAAGGAGTGAGGAGGAGGAGAAGAATGAGGAAGCATTGAATCAGGTGTTCACTGGCAGGCGGGAACACTGACAGGTGTGTAGGGCAATCAGAGACCTTGCCGGGAGGGCAGGGGAGTCTGTTAAAGAAAGGGGAGGTGGAGGCTGGGGCCTGACTGGGTTATTTTCAGAGCTGCTATTTTTGTCTGCATCTGCTAAATTATTAAACTGAGATCACTTCCTAGAGGGTGCCAGGCCAGGTTGCCAGGGAGAGGCTGAAAGGGAAAGGTTGGATCTCTTAGCAGAGGCCTCAGATATTCTAGGCTGGGATGGAAAAAGGCTCCTCAGGCCTTGACCCCTTCCCCACCCCACTCTCAGCTGATGGAGGGGATTGGGGATCCTGCTTGGGGCCACAGCCATAGTCACTGTCCCCTCCACAAGGCTGTCTCTTCTGGCTGTTGTCCTGGAGGCAATAGATACATACTGAACCAGACTCTAGAACCTGGTCCCATCGCAGCTGCCTCTTCTCTTTCAGGGTCTTGAACTCAAGCCACAGGTTTTGAGTCAGATAGATACAACCAGATATGACCATAGATATGTGAGATCTTGGGCATATCCTTGCATGTATCAATGTCCTTGTCTATGCCATAGATATTAGCCGTTCCACTTCTCAGATGAAAACCCTGAAATTCAGAGAACAAAGGTGCCTTTCTCAGGGTTGCATAGCTAGAAAAGGACTGAACTATGATTCAAACGTAAGTGTTTCTGATTTCAGGCTCTTTTCCTCTATTCTTTTTTTTTTTTTTTTTAATTTTTTTGAGATGGAGTTTCACTCTTGCTGCCCAGGCTGGAGTGCAATGATATGATCTTGGCTCACTGCAGCCTCCACCTCCTGGGTTCAAGCAATTCTCCTGCCTCAGCCTCCCAAGTAGTTGAGATTACAGGCGTGCGCCACCACACCTGGCTAATTTTGTATTTTTAGTAGAGATGGGGTTTCACCATGTTGGTCAGGCTGGTCTTGACTTCCTGACCTGAAGTGATCCTGTAATCCCAGCACTTTGGGAGGTCGAGGCGGGTGGATCACCTGAGGTCAGGAGTTCGAGACCAGCCTGACCAACATGGTGAAACCCCGTCTCTACTAAGAATACAAAAATTAGCCAGGCGTGGTGGCGGGCACCTGTAATCCCAGCTACTTGGGAGGCTGAGGCAGGACAATCGGTTGTGAAGGGGTGGCCTGCCCCTCCACACCTGTGGGCGTTTCTCGTTAGGTGGAACGAGAGACTTGAGAAAAGAAATGAGACACAGAGACAAAGTATAGAGAAAGAAAAAGTGGGCCTGGGGGACCGGCGCTCAGCATACAGAGGACCCACGCCGGCACCGGTCTCTGAGTTCCCTCAGTTTTTATTGATAATTATCTTTACCATCTTAGAAAAAGGGAAGTGACAGGATAATAGGATCATCGTAGGGAGAAGGTCAGCTGTAAGACATATGAATAAAGATCTCTGTGACATGAATAAGTTTAAGGAAAAGTGCTGTGCCTTGATATGCATATGCAAACATCTTCATAAACGTTTTTAGTGCATAAAGAGCAGCATTGCACTAGCAAGTCCCGCCTTTCGCCCTAAGGCGGTTTTCTCCTTTCTCAGTAAACAGAACATACAATCGGGTTTTACACCGAGATGTTCCATTGCCCAGGGACGGCAGGAGACAGATGCTTTTCTCTATCTCAACTGCCAACAACCGCCAAGAGGCCTTCTTTCCTCTTGTACTGGTCCTCCTTAGCACAGACCCTTCACGGGTGTCAGGCTGGGGGACAATCAGGTCTTTCCCATCCCACGAGGCCATATTTCAGACTATCACATGGGGAGAAACCTTGGACGATACCTAGCTTTCTTAGGCAGAGGTCCCTGCGACCTTTGGCAGAGGTCCCTGCGACCTTTGGCAGTGTACGTGTCCCTGGGTACTTGAGATTAAGAGAATGGTGATGACTTTTAACCAGCAAGCTGCCTTCAGGCACTTGTTTAACAAAGCACACCCTGCACAGCCCAAAATCCTTTAAACCTTGAGTCACCACAGCACATGTCTCTTGCAAGGACAAGATTGAGGGTAGGGTCACAGATTAACAGCATCTCAAATACAGAACAAAATGGAGTCTCTTATGTCTACTTCTTTCTATATAGACACAGTAACAGGCTGATCTCTCTTTCTTTTCCCCTCAGGTTGAACCTGGGAGGCGGAGGTTGCAGTGGGTTGAGATCGTACCATCGCACTCCAGCCTGGGTGACAGAGTGAGACTACCTCTCAAAAAAAAAAAAAAAAAAAAAAGCCGGGCGCGGTGGCTCAAGCCTGTAATCCCAGCACTTTGGGAGGCCGAGACGGGTGGATCACGAGGTCAGGAGATCGAGACTATCCTGGCTAACATGGTGAAACCCCGTCTCTACTAAAAATACAAAAAACTAGCTGGGCGTGGTGGCGGGCGCCTGTAGTCCCAGCTACTTGGGAGGCTGAGGCGGGAGAATGGCGTGAACCCGGGAGGCGGAGCTTGCAGTGAGCTGAGATCCGGCCACTGCACTCCAGCCTGGGTGACAGAGCAAGACTCCGTCTCAAAAAAAAAAAAAAAAAAAAAAAAAAGAAAAAAGAAATAAAGAGAGAGAGACAGGGTCTTACTCTGTCTCCCAGGCCAGAGTGAGTGCTGTGGTGCAGAGGCTGCTCACTGCAGCCTCAAACTCCTGGGTTCAAGGGGTCCTCCCACCTCAGCTTCCCATGTAGCTACAGGCGTGCACCACCAAATCTGGCTAATTTTTAAAATTTTTCATACAGACAGAGAGTCTTGCTGTGTTGCCCAGGCTGCTCTCAAACTCCTGGCCTGAAGCGATCCTCCCATCTTGGCCTCCCAAAGTACTAGGATTATAGGCATGAGCCACTGTGCTTGGCCTATTCTTTTTTTTTTTTTTTTTTGAGATCGGGTCTTGCTCTGTTACCCAGGCTGGAGTACAGTAGCAAGAGACAGGTCACTGCAGCCTCGACTTCCTGGACTCAAGCGATCCTCCCACCTCAGCCTCCTGAAGAGCTGGGACTACAGGCATGCACCACCATGCCCAGGTAATTTATTTTTATTTTTCTTAGAGATGAGGTCTCACCATATTGCCCAGGCTGGTCTTGAACTCCCAAGTGCTCAAGTGATCCTCCTGCCTCAGTCTCCCAAAGTGCTGGGATTACAGGCATAAGCCACCTTGCCTGACATCCTATTCTTTTTTAGTATTTTAGAATTTTGTTTTCCAGATTTTCTACAAAAGGAATGTACTTTATAACTTTTATAAAGATCAGAAAAATACAACAATCATTGTAGTTTAAAGATGGATTTCCTCATTCCAGATGTTGTGTTTGCTGGGCTGGATATGCACTAATAGGTGGTGGACTGTGGCTCCTGTCCACTCTGAGAGTGTGGTGCTCAAGCCAGTTAAGAAAGCTGACAAGAAGCTGGGTGCGGTGGCTCATGCCTGTAATCCCAGCACTTTCCGAGGCCAAGGTGTGTGGATTGCTGGAGGCTGGGAGTTCTAGACCAGCCTGACCAACCTGGAGAAACCCCATCTCTACTAAAAATACAAAATTAGCCAGGCATGGTGGCTCGTGCCTGTAATCCCAGCTACTCGGGAGGCTGAGGCAGGAGAATCGTTTCAATCTGGGAGGCGGAGGTTGTAATGAGCCGAGATGGCACCATTACACTCTAGTCTGGGCAACAAGAGCGAGACTCCATCTCAGAAAATAAATAAATAAATAAAATAAAAAAGAATAAATGAATGAATGGAGAAGGGGACTTCTCCATTCTCAGCAAGCTCTACCCTTGTGTGTTATTTCTCTTTCCTTTCTTTCTTTTTTTTGAGACGGAGTCTCACTCTGTTGCCCAGACTGGAGTGCAGTGGTGCAATCTCAGCTCATTGCAACCTCTCCCTCCCGGGCGCAAGCAATTCTCTGTCTCAGCCTCCCAAGTAGCTGGGATTACAGGCACCTACCACCATGCCCAGCTAACTTTTTTGTATTTTTAGTACAGACGGGGTTTCACCATCTTGGCCAGGCCGGTCGTGGACTCTTGACCCCGTGATCCACTCGTCTCTGCCTCCCAAAGTGCTGGAAATACAAAGGTGAGCCACCGCACCCGTCCTACCCTTGCTCTGTGCCCAAACTGGAGTGCAGTGGTGTGATCTCGGCTCACTGCAACCTCCGCCTCCTAGGTTCAAGTGATTCTGCTTCAGCTTCCCGAGTAGCTGGAATCATAGGCATGCACCACCAAGCCTGGTTAATTTTTCTATTTTTAGTGGAAATGGGGTTTTGCCATGTTGTTCAGGCTGGTCTTGAATTCCTGACATCAGGTGATCAGCCTGCCTCGGCCTCCCAAAGAGCTAGGATTAGAGGTGTGAGCCACTGTGCCCGGCTGTGTTATTTTTCTTTTCTTTTCTTTCTTCTTCTTTTTTTTTGAGACGGTGTCTCGCTCCTGTTGCCCAGGCTGGAGTGCAATAGAACAATCTCGGCTCACTGCAACCTCCGCCTCCCGGGTTCAAGCGATTCTCCTGCCTCAGCCTCCTGAGTAGCTGGGATTACAGCTGTGCACTATCAAGCGATTCTCCTGCCTCAGCCTCCTGAGTAGCTGGGATTATAGCTGTGCACTACCCCGCCCAGCTAATTTTTGTATTGGAGTGCAGTGGCATGATCTCAGCTCACTGCAACCTCCGCCTCCCGGGTTCAAGTGATTCTCCTGCCTCAGCCTCCCGAGAAGCTGGGACTACAGGTGCACACCACCATGCCCAGCTAATTTTTTGTATTTTTAGTAGAGACGGGGTTTCACCATGTTGGCCAGGATGGTCTCATTCTCTTGACCTCATGATCCACCCGCCTCAGTCTCTCAAAGAGCTGGTATTACAGGCGTGAGCCACCGTGCCCGGCTAGATTTTTGTATTTTTAGTAGAGACGGGGTTTCACCACATTGGCCAGGCTGGTCTTGAACTCCTGACCTCAGGTGATCCATCTGCCTTGGCCTCCCAAAGTGTTGGGATTACAGGCGTGAGCCACTGTGCACGGCCTACATTTTTATTTTTTTTCTTTTTTTTTGAGACAGAGTCTCGCTCTGTCGCCCAGGCTGGAGTGCAGTGGCCGGATCTCAGCTCACTGCAAGCTCCGCCTCCCGGGTTTACGCCATTCTCCTGCCTCAGCCTCCCTAGTAGCTGGGACTACAAGCACCCGCCACCTCGCCCGGCTAGTTTTTTGTATTTTTTTAGTAGAGAATGGGGTTTCACCGTGTTAGCCAGGATGGTCTCGATCTCCTGACCTTGTGATCCACCCGCCTCGGCCTCCCAAAGTGCTGGTATTACAGGCTTGAGCCACTGCGCCTGGCCCAGCCTACATTTTTCAATTCAGACAAATGTTTATTGAGTGCCTTATGGGGCCAGGCACTCTACTTGACTTCAGGGGATTCTAGTGATAAGCAAAACCAGTCAAGGGGAGAGACTATTAATAATTAACAATAAACAAATACATATATATGACTCATGGGAAATACCCAGAGGATAGCAGCAGGGAGCATTGTCGGAGAACAGGGAGGTAAAGAGTGACCATGGAGTGGGTCATATCTGTGTTTGAATCCTTGCTTGGCCATTTACCTGCTGTGTGACCTTGGACAAGCCTCTTCACTTCTCTGGGCTTTGGTTTCTCATCAGGAAGAGAAGGCTATCAATCTCCCTTTCTTAGGGATGATATCACGAGACAGAGAACATTCATTCCTCCAATAAATATATATTGTGCATCTTCTCCCACTCAGACAAATTACTTGCCCAAGGTCACCCAGATGGGCAGTGTGTGTGGGTTTTGAACCCAGGTCTGACTGGTTCTCTGGATCTGGCCAGTGGTAGGGGGTGGGGATAAGTCCTAGTCTTCTTCCCCTGAATCAGTCCTTCAGGAGTTGGGAGCAGTGATCTGCCTCATGAAGGCAAAACACCTGTCTATTTCCCCACCACCATGGCAATGAGGGGCTTCTGCCCTGAGAAAGACCTATGGTTGCATGACACAAAAGAGACTGTTCAAAGGGACGTCATCATTCAGCAGGGCAAGGCTCCTTGCTGGGGGCAACCTGGTAGCTCCTGAGCCTCCCTCATCTTCACTGAGTCCCTCCAACTCTCTGAGTTCTCATGCCCCTCACTGAACCTCCCTTCCCCCATGGCGATCCTCCACCAGCACCTTTGCACACACTCAGCCCCTTCCCTGCACTGAGCCCCAGCAGTCACTGAACAGCTCTTCTTCCCCTCTGACTGAGTCATCCTCCCAAACCCTCCCCTTCCCCTCACTGAGTCTCCACCACCCCTGGTCACTGGGCACCCGGCCTCTGACCTCCTACCTCCCCAATCCCTCCACCCTTCCTTTTCGCTGAGCCTGGCGCCTCTCACCCACCCGCCTTCCTCTCCCAGCCGCTTCTGAGCTGCCTCTTTGGAGCCCAACTGTCTCGCCCACGAGTCCCCATCACTCAGTCTCACTCAGTCTAAGACACCTGAAAGCACTTAGAGAACATGTGTTTGTGGGGGGAGGATGAGGCTCTGTCATCATCCTGCACATCATGCAAGCATGCCATCTGCCTCCTCTTCAGGCTGCAGCAGTCACACTGGCCACATTTTCCACAGGTCCTCCTGAGCCCAGGGTCTGCTGCAGTCCTACCCAATCGGGTTCAGGGCTGGTTTCTGTATCCCCGGCCCTTGCCCCCACCCACCACGAGACCTCCCATCTCTGATGGCACCTTCAAGTAGATGGAAACTGAGGCAGGCCCATGATGTCTGGGCCAGTGTTTGGTATGACAGCTTTATTTCTGTTGGGGGAAAAGTGAGCAGGGCTCCATTCTATCATTTGTCAGGGCCAGATGAGAAGCGTCAGATAAAGTCCCACATAAGGAACGTCCCTCCACCAAGAGGAGTAGACCCAGGTATCTGAGCCCCCAGAGGGCATGAATGGCTGAGCTGGTGCATTTCTGTCCAGATTCAAGAATCTGGATTCAGCCACAAGTCGGCAATATGACATTGGGCAAAGCACTACTGCCCTTCAGGGTCTCAGTTTACCCTTCTTTATTTTTTGAGATTGAGTCTTACTCTGTCGCTCAGGCTAGAGTGCAGTGGCACAATCTCTGCTCACTGCAACCTCTGCCTCCCGAATTCAAGCGATTCTCCTCCCTCAGCCTGCTGAGTAGCTGGAACTACAGGGGTGCGCCACCACACCTAGCTAATTTTTTTGTATTTTCAGTAGAGACAGGGGTTTCACCGTGTTGGCCAGGCTGATCTAGAACTCCTGACCATAGGTGATCCACCCACCTCGGCCTCCCAAAGTGCTGGGATTACAGGCGTGAGCCACCGCACCTGGCCAGTCAGTTCCCCGCCCCCGGCCTTTTTTTTTTTTTTTTTTGAGACGGAGTCTTGCTCTCTCGCCCAGGCTGGAGCCCAATGGCACGATCTTGGCTCACTGCAACCTCCGCCTCACGGGTTCAAGCGATTCTCCTGCCTCAGCCTACCGAGTAGTTAGGATTACAGGCGCCCACCACCACGACCGGCTGATTTTTTCGTATTTTTAGTAGAGATGGTGTTTCGCCACGTTGGTCAGGCTGGTCTTGAACTCCTGACTTCAGGTGATCCGCCCGCCTCGACCTCCCAAAGTGCTGGGATTACAGGAAACTGTAATCTGTTTCTCCCTCTTTAAAAGGTGTACGAACACCCGCTGGGAGGAGTAAACACGAGCCGGGGCAGGGAAGGAACTCTGCACACCGTGGGGTCTAGGACTCCTCTGTGATGCCACCAAGGTTTGCAGGCTCAGCGGCATTTGTTCTGCGAATAAAGGACCCTACCTATCGTGGAATCAGCCCAGCCAGATCTCCGTCCCACCCGGACGGCAGTCGCCCCTCAGCGTTAACCCTTCCGCTGCCCCAGTGAGGTGGGAGAAGGGGGTCCTGGAGAGCCCTGTGGCCCAAGAGAGACCAGGCAGAACTGATTCGGCCAAGGGCAGCATGAGGTGTGGGAGGAGCACTGCACAAGGAGTCAAGCCTCCCGCGTTCTAGCCCAGGGTCTCTTCGCACAGAGGCCTTAGGTAAGACCCTCCCCCGGATGGAGACCGGATTCCATGATTTTCTAAACACCAGCTACCAGAGCTTATGACTCTGAGGGGCCTAACCAGGGAAGATGAGGCTCCCTTTGCACCCAAAATTTGGGGAGAGGCGAAAGAGAACTGGAAGCCCTAGCGGGCAGAATCCGACGAAGGGCAGGACCTGAACGGTTTCAGCAATGTCCTGAATGCGCAGCGGTGGGGACGGATTCAGGGCGTGCCCGTCTCTGATTGGCTGTGCCGTCCGTCGCTCCGCCTCGTATTCTATAAGATGCGCAGGCGGAGGGCGCGGCGCTGGGGTGAGGGCTGTGGCAGTGTCTCGCTCTGCAGATTCCCGGTGCTCATCCTACCTGCGCACCTACAGCCGCAGACCGCCGGGGGGCGGGGGATGCCGGGCTGCCGCATCAGCGCCTGCGGCCCGGGGGCCCAGGAAGGGACGGCAGAGCCGGGGTCGCCGCCGCCGCCCCGGGAGCCCATGCAGTTCTCTCAGCCCCCGCCCCCAACTCCGACCTTGACCCCTACCCCGACCCCAGGTCAGTCCCCGCCGCTGCCGGACGCAGCCGGGGCTTCGGCAGGCGCGGCCGAAGGCCAGGAGCTGCAGCGCTGGCGCCAGGGCGCTAGCGGGGTCGCGGGGCTCGCCGGCCCCGGAGGGGGCTCTGGCGCGGCGGCGGGGACAGGGGGCCGCGCGCTGGAGCTGGCCGAAGCACGGCGGCGGCTGCTGGAGGTGGAGGGCCGCCGGCGCCTGGTGTCGGAGCTGGAGAGCCGCGTGCTGCAGCTGCACCGCGTTTTTTTGGCGGCTGAGCTGCGCCTGGCGCACCGCGCGGAGAGCCTGAGCCGCCTGAGCGGCGGCGTGGCGCAGGCCGAGCTCTACCTGGCGGCTCACGGGTCGCGCCTCAAGAAGGGCCAGCGCCGGGGCCGTCGCGGCCGCCCCCCAGCGCTGCTGGCCTCGGCGCTGGGCCTGGGCGGCTGCGTGCCCTGGGGCGCCGGGCGACTGCGGCGCGGCCACGGCCCCGAGCCCGACTCGCCCTTCCGCCGCAGCCCGCCCCGCGGCCCCGCCTCCCCCCAGCGCTGACCTCCACGCCTGGACCCCTGGCCGCCCCGACAAGCTTCGCCGAGGTGCCGACCGACCGACTGATCGCGGACGCCGGCTGCGTGGACTACGGATCCGCAGGAAGAGACAGTGGGGGGCCAGGGGCCCAGTAGAGGAGGCTGAGGTGCGCTCTTAGCGGCTGGTGCGTTCGAGGGTCAGGGCGTGTGGGGGGCTGGTCCAGGGCCGCGGAACTCCCTTCCCTGGAGCTTCTGGCGTCTGCTGGGTCCTTAGTAAAGCTGCCACGTTCTGTTCCCGGCTCTCCCCGACCATCTGGGGAGTGAGAGGTGGTAGCACCAAGTCTCCATTGTAAGAGTTGGACTCTTGACGGGGCTCGATCCCAGGAACGGGTTGGCGGCAAACTTTTACCATTTGGAACCTGCGGCACGGATGCAGCATCCCCAATCCTCACCCCCACTTGCGTGGCCTTTCCCGGGCCCCTCGGAGCTGTGAGCAGTCTTGCCCTTGAGGATGCTGCTTACTGGCCGCCCAGCTCCATGCCTTCGGGAGGACAGAATAATGAGTCCCCAGGATGGGGTGGGGGCTGGCACAGGGCTGTACCGCTGAATTCCCCTCTAGGCCTGTTTCACCTGTGGGAAGGCGGAATCCCAGAGAGGTTTAGGATTTGTTCTCTTCATACTTAGGCCCTTCTTCTAGGATACAGCTTTTCTTACGCCGTCATGCAGATTCGCTAAAATTATGGCCTGACTCAGATAACCAGGACGGGATGTCTAGCACCTCCTCACCCAGGGACCCTTACATAGCAGAACCTAGAGGCTTAACTCCCAAACTGTCACTAAGATGACTTGGCCCGGGTGGAACCAGGTGATACCCTTTAACAGGCCCCAAGGGGGCAGGTATGGCATCATCTTCCAGAAAGGGGGGCCTTAAAGAGCCAGATCTGAGGTGAGATCTGTTTCTCTTCCTGTCCAAATGCCCTTCGGCCTCCCATTCCTCTGTCCCCACTGTGAATGACCTGGCTACTGTATTGCTGCTCACTAGCTGAGTTAATTTCATTCTCACTTGTCAGTCTGCGAAGTGGATCTCTTTGCCTTCCCAGAGGGGCTATGGTGATGTCAATACAGGGCAGAGGTCCTTCTTCTTCCCCCCTAAATCATGGAAAGATCATTTATTTTTTGTTGTTTGTTTGTTTTGAGACAGTTTCACCCTTGTTGCCCAGGCTGGAGTGCAACGGTGCGATCTTGGCTCACCGTAACCTCTGCCTCCCGGATTCAAGCGATTCTCTTGCCTCAGCCTCCTGAGTAGCTGGGATTACAGGCATGCATCACCACGCCCAGCTCGTTTTGTATTTTTAGTAGAGACCAGGTTTCTCCATGTTGGTCAGGCTGGTCTCAAACTCCCGACCTCCGGTGATCTGCCCGCCTCGTCCTCCCAAAGTGTTGGGATTATAGGCTTGAGCCACCGCACCTGGCCGATAATGTATTATTTTAACTCCCAGCTGGAAACAGGCACTGCTTTTGCTGATAGAGCCATGAACTAATTTAAAGTCCTACTTTTGCAGAGTGAAGAGGGGATTTCTCAAGGTCACATGCCAGTGAGGGAAGAACCAAGGTCCCTGGCCTGTGTGTGCACCTCCCACAGTACCCTGGACAGGGGCTAGGGAGAGTTGTCGTCTGGATCCTGTCTGCTCTGTGGCTTAGAACAACTCTGCCCCCTCTCTGGGCCTCTTTCCTCAGTCCCTCGTTGAGTCAGGGCTTGGGAATGAGGTGAAGTGGGGAGGATGCTTCCTCCCACAGGAATCTGGGAGGGTCAGGTGCACTGCTCTGACAGCTGAGGCTTGAGGCCCTTACCGGCTCCTCCCTCATCAGCCCTTCTCCCTGGATACCAAACTTTTTGGCTAGTTTCTCAGCTAACAGCCAGGCTTTCCTGAATGCTTTCTTAGCTGGGGAAGGGGGGTTCAGGAGGCGGTCTCAGAGCCTCTGACAAAGCTAGGGAACCCCAGGGAAGTAGTGAAGGGGGCAGTGCCATCCTCTGGTCTTTCCAGACAGGGACACCTTCCAAAACCACTTGGGTCATTTGGGGTCTAGAGGCTTAGAGAGGACAGGACTTCTTGGAAGGAGCTCAGCTCAGGTGCTGGGCTGCAGCCAGGACCATTCGTTTTCTGGGTTGCATGGGAGGGGGCACTTGGTCCAGAGGAGCTTTTAGCTAATGGTGTAAAGTGCTGGGTGCCATCACAGTTTTGACTTTTCTCCAGGATTTATTTGTAATCAGCTTGTCCCGATTTGGGGGTGGGGTGGGTGAGTAGAGAATTAGAGATGACACTGGCTAGTGTGTGTGTGTGAGGTGGGGGGTAGTAAATGGAGATTGGTCCTGCTGTCACAGGCAGCTCTGCCCCTCCCTCCACTTCCAGATGTCCCACTGCTCCTCATCAAGCTTCCTGGCCGGGGCACACACATGCAGACTTGAACCCCAGCTCCTAGTTAGTGCTATGTCCATTACCCCATAGCCAACTAACAAAAGGCACCTTCCCACACCTGCCTGACCCTCCAGGGGTCCCTCTAGAAGCTTACCCATCTGGCTTTATTGAGGCCAGGTGCAGTGGCTCATGCCTGTAAGCCCAGCACTTTGGGAGGCCAAGGAGGGCCAATCACTTGAGGTCAGGAGTTCAAGACCAGGCTGGCCAACATAGTGAAACCCCATCTCTACTAAAAATAACACAAATTAGCCAGGCGTGGTGGCGGGCACCTGTAATCCCAGCTACTCGGGAGGCTGAGACAGGAGAATTGCTTGAAACCAGGAGGTGGAGGTTGCAGTGAGCCGAGATCGCACCACCACACTCCAGCCTGGGCAACAGAGCAAGACTCTATCTCAAAAAAAAAAAAGCTCACCCATCTGCCTCCATTTTCTTCTTAATCAGCAAATATTGATAGGGGCTCAGAAAGCAGAGCCAAATCACAGGGTCTCTACTTTTTTTTTTTTTTTTTTTTTTTGAGACAGAGTCTCGCTCTGTCGCCCGGGCTGGAGTGCAGTGGCCGGATCTCAGCTCACTGCAAGCTCCGCCTCCCGGGTTCACGCCATTCTCCTGCCTCAGCCTCCCGAGTAGCTGGGACTACAGGCGCCCACCACCGCGCCCGGCTAATTTTTTGTATTTTTTAGTAGAGACGGGGTTTCACCGTGTTAACCAGGATGGTCTCGATCTCCTGACCTCGTGATCCGCCCGTCTCGGCCTCCCAAAGTGCTGGGATTACAGGCTTGAGCCACCGCGCCCGGCTAGGGTCTCTACTTTTAAGGGCTTATGTCTCCTAGCCTTTTTCCAGGCAGGCTTTCCTGGCTGTCACTATCCCAGGGGACCCCTTAGGGGCTGAGCAGTTTGTTGGAGGCCAGCTCTATCCCTGGACAGAAGGCTGACTTTCAGAACACTTTCTTGGTGGCCCTCAGCTCTGGGGACAGGACTGAGTACAGGGATCTTGGGGGACCTGTGCATGGAGGACACTGACGGCCACCAGTGAATGTATATCTCAGCAAAGGGAAATGAGGGGAACAGGAGCCTTTCTTCAGGCTGGTGCTTGGGGCTGGGAGACCAGTTCAAGGTTCTAATCTAGGTACCTGCTCCTCAACTGGATAACCATGTGGGCGGTGCCACCAGAGGGCAGTGTGGGGCTGCTTTCTCGAGAGGAAGGAGGCGTGGCCTGGAGCAGGTTCAGTCCTTTATTGTTCCCGCCCCCAGTCATCCCCTTCCCCGGTAGTCCCGGGGCTTCCTAGACATTGGGCTGTAGGGGTCTGGGAGAACGAGCAGGGTAGTCGCGGTCGGCGCAGCCCTAGAGCGGGAGTGTAGTTCTGGGGATAGCCTACTGGGTGGAGTGGGACTGGAGGCCAGAGCTGTGCCTAGGGGCGGGAACCCTCTTTGAAAGGGGAGCAGAGGAAGTTCCTTTGGCTGGGCTGAACCTGGAACCCCAGGGAGAAGACCCATTAAGAAAGACTTCCAGGAAAGACAGGTAGCCCTTGTTGGGGGTCACTATCAGGATAAAAGACCAGAGTCATTTTGTATTCACAGATTTGTTACACTAATTGATCAGAACCCAGGGTCGCGCTGCCAGTGGCGGCCAGGGTTGCCTCTTAGAGATTAGGCTGGAGCCACAGAACATGGCCGAGGTGCTCCAAGCCTGTAGCCGCTCCCCTTCCCTAAGCCTGTCAGCTGGTTCTTTGAGAACAACTCGGGTGCTCAGGCTTCTCAGAGCTGAAGGAGAGGCCTGCTGTGCAGGAGGAGGTATTTGGGAAAGCTTGGAGATGCCCAACCTACTTCTTTCCCCATTGGTCCTTGACTGCACCCTGGCCAGGGGCGATGGGGGAAGGGAACCCTTGGTTCTGGAATAATAACCACCTCCTCTATGCCAGGCCCCTGAGCACTTTACACCCATTAATCTGTTCCGGTCTTCCCAACCACTCTGCAAAGTAAGGGTTATTATTCCCATTTCCACAGGTGAAGAAAGAGGGGGGGTGGGTGACTTGCCCAAAGACATAGGAGCTGTAAGTGGGGGATCCCTTAAACATTAGGCTATATGGTGATTCATTTATCAGGCTAAAGAGGGGTCCATTTAGGGGGATATCTGGGCTCCCACATTCAAGGCATTGTATAGTGACCCCTGGTCCTTGGGTCTTGGAAGGGACATGAGATGCTGGAGGGGTGGCAGAAGGTGCCCCTCCCAGAGTCTAGGCACACCCCAACCTGGTTGGGCCTTCGGGGGTGAGTCAGGCTGAGTCAACACACCTGGCTTCTGACGGTGGGCCAAGGATGCTCAGGGCTCAAGCCTCCCAAGGGCTTGCTTTGGAGGGCTGCCTCCTCTCGCTGCAGATCTGGGCTGGAATATTTGGTGTCAAGGCAAGCAAAGAGCCTGGGATGGCAGAGGAGGAGGATGACAAGCTTCATGGTGGGGGCAAAAAGGGCTGCCGGTGGAACAAGACAGACCTGAGATTTAGTCCTGGCCTGGAACTCCTCAGCTGAGGGACCCTGAGCAATGCCTTCCCTTTTCTGAGCCAGTTTCTTCTGATTTTTTGTTTTTGTATTTTTTCTTTTTTCTTTTCCAGATCCAGACCTACAAATGTTTTTGTATTTTTGAGGGGACCTAGGGAGTAGAAAACTTGAGTATTACCTGGGTGCGGTGGCTCATGCCTGTAATCCCAGCACTTTGGGAGGCCGAGGCGGGCACATCACCTGAGGTCAGGAGATCGAGACCAGCCTGACCAATATGATGAAACCACATCTCTACTAAAAATACAAAAATTAGCCGGGAGTGATGGCATGCACCTATAATCCCAGCTACTCGGGAGGCTGAGACAGGAGAATCACTTGAACCTGTGAGGCGGAGGTGGGCAACAGGAGCAAAACTTGGTCTAAAAAAAAAAAAAAAACAGAAAACTTGAGTATTAAATGAGAAGTCATACTAAGTACCTGGCACATAGTAGAGATCCATAAATGATGGAACCAATTTGCCCAGCCCTGGAGAGGCTGCCAGGACAGATCCCCAGGCAGCGTGGGCCTCTGCTTCTCTAGAGCATCACCATATCAGGAATCCCTGGAATGGGCCCTGGGGAACTCCATAAGGGGAGAAGTGGAGGAGGGGCAGGCTTTTCATCCCAGGAACATTCCATTCTAACTGCTCAGGCTAGGGGATCCCAGCCAAGGACAAAGGCCCAAGGGAGCCTCTGCTTCCCCAGGAGCCCCATTCCATAATATTGCCTCCTGCATCTTCTCTCCACAGTGCCTGCCGCCCCCCCGCCCCACAACTTCAGGCAGATTTCAAGTTGAAGGGTTTGGGTGGGGCTGGGTGGCTGTGGGAAAGAGGCCATTAAAGCTCTTGGAATTATTCTTTCCAGCTCCTTCCAACTCCTCAGAGCCTCCACTCTATGGATCTGGACTCCTGGATTCGGCTTTCTCCCCGGGCACTTTCAGGAAGACGTTGAGAATTGACCTTACACAATCCCAGCGCCCTCCTCACAGGAGCCTTTCACTTCACAGTGGCAAGGGGCTGGTTCTGGGGAACTGGCCGAGGCTCTGAATTTCTTCATATACCCCACGTTTGACTTTGGCTTACACGGTACAACTGGAGATGTTGCTACAGGTCCCTGAGATGCAATCAGATCAAGCGTAGCAAGCATTGCCAATGGGAAACTCAAAAGAATTTACTTATTTTTCCCTTTCCCCCTACCCCATCCCCGGCCAAGAATTTCTTTTAAAGATACCGTCATCATTCTTAAACAACACTCTTAACCCCCAGCCGGGGTCCTCATTTTAGCAGATGTCATTGCTTCAAGTCTAATGGCACCGGGAGGCCTGTTTGAGGGAAAACATTAGTTTGAAAAATCCCTGTTTCCTTCATCCACTGCCCTTGTTCTCTCCACATGGGAGTATGCCTGTGGCCCCTCAGAAAGTCTGCTAGCTTCTAGGGGTTGGGATGGGGGACACACCTTTTTCTCAGGAAGAGGTGGTGGCAATGTAAAACATCTAAGCAAAGTTTTAAATGGAAAAAAAGGAAGCACATTTAAACATCCTGATAATGGAGGGAAGGGGGCACATTTACACACAGCCCAGAACTTGTAGAATTCTGCGAAGTGAATGTATATTGAATTAGTCTCCTGCCTTATACATTCAGGAAGAATAAATTTCCATAATGTAAGGCAAATGCATGGGGTTCTGAGGTTTACTTTGTAAGTGTCCTTGCTGCCTTTCCTCTGTGTCTATTATGGCTCTTTAAGTTGACAGTTCCTGGAGCAGCTTCTATTTAATTTCGTTTGGCAGTCTGGCCCTGTTGACTGACTTTGATTTGCAGACCAATTCTCCCTTGACCTGACTCACAGCCACCTGCTCTTACCCCCTCTTCAGGAAGTCTTCCTCATTAAAGGAGGTGATGAGGGAGCTCAGGGATGAGAATGCACATGTGAGACTGTGTGACACCGAGGGGGATTGTGCGAATTGGTGACAACATGGCAGCACAATGGCCTGTGGGGGTTGTGTGACTGTGCTGGCGACCATATGGACCTGTTTGTCAGTCAATGGGTAAGCAGGAGATAGCACATTCAAACTGGGAAGCGTTTTAAAAATAGGCTATTCTGGCCTGGCATGGTGGCTCACACCTGTAATCCCAGCACTTTGGGAGGCTGAGGCAGGAGGGTTGTTTGAGCTCAGGAGTTCGAGATCATCCTGGGAGATCCCTTCTCTATAAAAATGAAAAAATTAGCCAGGTGGGGTGGCGGATGCCTGTGGTACCAGCTACTTAGGAGGCTGAGGTGGGAGGATTGCTTGAGCCCAAGAGGTCAAGGCTGCACTGAGCTGTGATCGTACCACTGTGCTCCAGCTTGGGCAACAGAGCAAGACCCTATCTCAAGAAATAAAACGAGACTATTTCCAAAGGCATGGGTTGGGCTTAAGAAACTAACAAGGGGCTGGGTTTGGTGGCTCACACTTGTGATTCCAGCACTTTGTGAGGCTGAGGCGGGCAGATCACCTGAGGTCAGGAGTTTGAGACCAGTGTGGCCAATGTGGCAAAACCTCGTCCTATTAAACATACAAAAATTAGCCAGGCGTCATTGTGTGCACCTGTAGTCCAAGCTCCTTGGGAGGCTGAGGCATGAGAATCACTTGAACCTGGGAGGCGGAGGTTGCAGTGAGCCAAGATTGCGTCACTGCACGCCAGCCTGGGCGAGTGCTGTTCCACCTGCCGAAAAATAAAGGTAAGAAGGGATGGTGCAGCTCTCTGGGGCCAGCAACAGTGAGGAGAGGTCACTGTGTGGAGTGGGGCTCCTGACAGGAACGGTGACCTTTGGTTGAGGGATGTGGCCAACCATGGCAGCCTGGTAGAGAGGGAACAAAGAGAATAAACATCTTCTCCTCCCTTAAGTCTCCTTAAGACGCTGGGATGTCTCATTGGCAACCCAACAGGAAGCTGGGGAACAAGGGAGCCATTGATGCAGTCCACAGATGCCAGCCCCCAGGGCACAGAGCAGAAGTTTGGCAAGTGAAAGCGGAAGGGCAGCATATCATGTAACTGTCTGAGGCTGTGCCTTGTTCGTCAAAGTCCACAGCAATGCTCCTTCCCCATCCGCTTCTTCCCTATCCGGAGCTCCCATCACCCTCGGGTCTGAGTGGGAGGGTGGACTGTTGCTTGGAGAGCACAGTGAGGTTGGAAGGTAGAGGACAGGGCTTTCCCCCTCAGCCTTTGCCTTGCTGGCTCTGAGTCCCAGTTCCTGATTCCTGCCTGTCCTGGTGTCTTAGGTAGCCGCAGGAATTGTCCACAGGAGGAACCATGTCAGCCACTGAGTTGGTGTTTTTCTCACACCCAGAAACACTGCACCACTCCCAAACATAACCACAGGCATGCTGCTGCCATCATGAGCCATGGATAGTCATCACAAGCCATAATTAGTGTCACATGTGTACCAAGAAAACGTACATCTTGGCCATGTGTGATGGCTCACGCCTGTAAATCCAACACTCTGGGGGGCTGAGGTGGGCAGATCACGAGGTCGGGAGTTCGAGACCAGCCTGACCAACATGGTGAAATCCCATCTCTAGTAGAAATACAAAAATTAGCTGGGTGTGGTGGCGGGCACCTGTAATCCCAGCTACTCAGGAGGCTGAGGCAGGAGAATGGCTTGAACCCAGGAGGCGGAAGTTGCCGTGAGCCGAGATTGCGCCACTGCACTCCAGCCTTCTGGGTGACAAAGCAAGACTCCGTCTCAAAAAAAAAAAAAGGCCGGGCGCGGTGGCTCACGCCTGTAATCCCTGCACTTTGGGAGGCCGAGGCGGGTGGATCACGAGGTCAGGAGATCGAGACCATCCTGGCTAATACGGTGAAACCCCGTCTCTACTAAAATACAAAAAATTAGCCGGGCGCGGTGGCAGGCGCCTGTAGTCCCAGCTACTCGGGAGGCTGAGGCAGGAGAATGGCGCGAACCCGGGAGGCGGAGCTTGCAGTGAGCCGAGATGGTGCCACTGCACTCCAGCCTGGGCGACAGAGTGAAGACTCCGCCTCAAAAAAAAAAAAAAAAAAAAAAAAAAAAAAAAAAAAGAAACGTACATCTTGCCATACTGCTACACTGTGCCATAGTCACATATAAAATGACAAATGTCACAGTGATGTCAAATTATGCCCTGCTGTCACATATGTACAGGAGACAACTGTCACAATCCTGTGAAATCACAGTGCAGGAGCAGGATGGAACAGAAGTTAACAGCAATGGCTCTGGATCCAGACAAACCTCTTTGACCTCTCTGGCCTCAGTTTCTGTGTCTGCCAAATGGAAAGAATGCTTTCTTTCCCCTTGTGGAGTTGTTGCAAGGATGATATGGGAGATCATGATTGGGAAGACCTCAGCATAGTGCCTGCTAGAGTGAAGCCCACCAGGAATGGTGGCTGCTACTGTGGACACCTGTCTCACATGTCCCCACTGCCTCACACCCGTGCGTGTGTGCAGTACCAGCAGCTGGATGAGGCCAGCCAGACACCCTCAGGTACATGTGTCAGAGCACGTGCACATTCACAGGCAAGCTCTCTGCCCGGAATGCTCTTTCTCTAAACATCTTCATGCTCACCTCCAACCACCTTTATGTCTTTGTTCAATCAAATGTCACCTTTCAATGAGTTGCACCCTGACTTTTTTTTTTTTTTTTTTTTTTTTGAGATCGTGTCTCGCTCTGTTGTCCAGGCTGGAGTGCAGTGGTATGATCTCAGCTCACTGCAACCTCCGCCTCCCAGGTTCAAGCGATTCTCCTGCCTCAGCCTCCTGAGCAGCTGGAATTACAGGCACATGCCACCATACCCAGCTAATTTTTGTATTTTCAGTAGTGAAATACATGGGGTTTCACCATGTTGGCCAGGCTGATCTCAAACTCCTGACCTCGGGTGATCTGCCCACCTCCCAAACTGCTGGGATTACAGGCATGAGCCACTGTGCCTGGCCCCTGACTTATTTTTCAATTTGCAAACCTGAGCATTTCCAGTCCCTTATCCTGCTATATTTTTGCATATCACTGATCATCTAAGACCATACGGTTCAGTTTATTTTCTGTCTACTCCGTTAGAGTGTAATCTTCACAAGGACAGGGATTTTTTTCTTTTGCTTGCTGATGTATTCCCAGCACCCAGAACGGTGTCTGGCACATGGTGGCTGAATGCAGCGTATACACACATGTACCACACAGGTTTCTGGCTTTTTCAGCCCTTAACACAAGCACATCCAGGTGAACTCCACCCCCCAGCCCAAAAATGTAAGTCTGTTGTGTTTATACTGTAAGCCTCTCATGCCAAGGCTGAAATGGGCAACTCAGGAGGTGGGACAAACTTAGTCCTTCCCATGACCATAGTTGGGTGGTCACAGCTGGGATGGGGATGGGAGCTGGTTTTAGTCACCAAGCAAATAAAGCCTGTCTGCTCACTTTCCAGCCATTTTGAGCTCAACAGCAGAAGGGACTTAGAGCAGGTGAGGTGGCTGGACTCTCCCTGGTGACCTGGGGCCTCCTCTGCAGTATTGTTTTTTCCACCCTGGCTGGAACCATCAAAGTCACCACTTCAGAGGCCCCTAATGTGGCTGAATATGTTAAGGGCTTTGCAATCCCTGGATCAAAGAGGCTGGGCAAACAGCGGGCAGCGTCCAGGCCCATGATTGACTGGCTGATGCCCTGAGGGCACAGCATGCTAGGAGCTTGTGGTTGACACTCCTAGACAGCCTGGCATGGCACCATCTGGGTTTGGGAAGGGGAGACCCTCCCCATCCAGAGGATCTGATTAGAGCGAGCCAGAGCACACCCATCAGTGCTCGGGGCAAGGGAAGGAGCTGGAGGACTGAGGGAGCCTCTCCCAAGTGGAGGCCCTACCTGGACTCAGGCTTAGGGGGGACTCTAGCAGTTCCCCAGTCTCAGCCACCTTTACTGCAGGGGCCTCCAGTCCAGATTCAGCCAGCCTGTTCTCTAGCTGCTCCCTGGGAAGAGATGGGGTAGACAGAGCTAGGTTCAAGTACCCCTGAGCACCAGAGTCTGAGTCTAGGCCCAGAGCTATTTGGATTCCAGGTAGAAAACATAAAAATATTTACTCCTTAACAAGAGTCCTAGACCTGCTAAGGCAACATGCAGGTTCAGGTCACACATGTAGACAGCAGCTCTCAATATGCAGCTGGTCAGGCTGGGGCTGGGGTTGGGAGGAGGGGCAGTCCTCCAGCCATAGCCCAGGCTTCAAACCCCACCCCCCACAAACGCTCCCTTCCACAGTACAAGCCAGACTCCAACTAGGGGAGGCAGCTGCAGCCCCCACAGCTACAGAAGGTCCTTATTTCCCCAGAAAAAGCATGTCACTAAGGTTCAGTGTAGACAGTTTTTATTATAAGGCAGGTGTTAAGAGTGCAAAATAGCAACAAATCCAGGGGAATGCCAAGGGGGTGGGAGTATGGCTCCCCTCCCCCATGTGAGAGCCCTGTAACCAAGCCAGTGGGGTGGGAACATTGACCTGACTGTGGCAAATTCAGGCTTAGCACCCTCCAAAGAACAAGCTCCCAGGCAGGAGGGCTCCTTGCAACAAGGGGGAAAGGAGTGGCACCCTGGAAGGGGCCTGGGCTGTGACCCACCCTGGGCTGCTTGGCTCCTGTATACTGCCCACCTCAACCCCTCACGAGGAAGGCTTCACAGCTTGGGGTATGTATTTCAGAGAACTGGGCTAAACCCAGCCCTCCCCAAACCCATGTATCTGCCTCAGGCCTCAGTTTCCCTCCTCCCAATGATTACCCAAGTTGGACCATCAGGCCCTGTAGTGGCCCAGCCTGACCAAAGTGACAAGTCCCCGTAACAAACATCAGTCAGTGTGTGGGCTGCAGGCCCTCCAAAGCTGCTGGGATCACCACAGGCTGGCCCTAGTCAAAAAGACTCTCTTAGGCCATGGCAATCAATCCAAGGTGCTGTGCATTAAGGCTACCACCCCAAATTTGTTTCGTCCCCTGAAGGCAATTGACTTCCAAGACAAATGGCTCCTGCACCCCACTGTTATGTAGGTCCAAAAGTGTGATGCAATAACCAAAGGGTCCTCCTGCTGAGAGCCACAGGGGCCTCCTGCTCGGGGAAGTCCGGTCTGTTCAACTGAAGGCCCAACCCTGCAGTGCTGGGCCACCTGGCACGGGCTGCGTCTCTGGTCATGTCCTCCACACACTCTTGGAGGCCCCACCCCACCCGGTGAGGCCCAGTCCCTTCCCTTCTGGCCAGGGTCTGAGTCAGTTACAAGGCAGCCAGGTGGGATAGGCACGAGCCAGGAGAGGCTGCACAGGGGTCACGTAGTAATTGACAGTGGCTGGCACAACCCCGTCGGTGCCTGGAGGGCGCCAGGCCAGGGCGGCAGTGGCAGCCGGGCCCTGCTCAGCCAGTGCCTGCAGCGCCAGTGCGGCAATGAGGTCCAGCGTCTGGCGGCGCTCGTGGTTCATGAGGCACACGGTGCTCTCGTTGACCACCCGATGCAGTGTCACCAGGCAGGCGTAACGGCGGGCTGCGTCACCCCCACCAAAGTGGGCCTCCAGGTAGCGCTCTAGGGTGCGCCGCTGCTCCACCAGATCTGGAAAGTCGATGAAGAAGCGGGAGCACATGTAGCGCTGCAGGGCGCGCACATCGGTGCTGGGCCGGGGCCGGAAGCCCCGCACCAGGAGATGGCAGTACTTGAGGAGGCCACCACCTCGGATCTCCTCGGGACTGCGCGTGGCGATGACACGGTGCCGCAGGTGCTCCAGGGCCTCGGCGAAGTCCCCATACAGGCTTTCACCTGTGACTGTTGGGTGGAAGGCCTCAGACATGGGAGTGGACGAGCACTGGCCAAAGAGCAACAGGGAGTCCAGGATGATCTGGAAGGAGTCTATGCTGAATTCAAACTGGCGTCTCACTGAGTCCACAAACTTGAGCTCCACGTTCTTGCCGCTCTTGTTGGACAGTGAGATGAGACTCCAGCGGTCCGAGTCTGTGCACACTTTCACCAGCTTCTGCACGTATGCCTCCTTGAGTGTCAGTGGTGTGATCTTGGCCCGGTTCACACCAGCCGGCAGGAAGTCTAGCAGGCAGGCCAGCACCACTGCCTTGGTCAGCTGGAAGGATGCCTCACTGCACAGGTCCACCCGGAACACCAGGTCCAGATCCTTGTAGCCCAGGCCACTCTCAGGGTGCAGCACATGGCTGGCAGCGGAACCATGCAGCCGCACACTGTGCACGTGTAGGCCCTGCTCCTCCAGGCTGCTGCGGACCACCTTCGAGGGGAGAGCAGGAAGGAGGTGTCAGGAGCAGGCCCCAGGGGTCCACCAAGGACTTTCATGTACTTATCCCAGTAACGTCAACCACTGTTGGCCCTAAGTCAACCACTGTTGGCCCCTAACCAGCTGTTATGCTTTTGGAAAATCATCTAACTTTTTATTTTATTTTTTTGGAACGTGGGAAGTCATTTAACTCTCTAAGCCTAATCTGAGAATGGACCATCTGGAGGAATGACCAGGAAGAATAGCAATAATAGCACACATCTGTATAGAATTTACTAAACAGCAGGTCACTTAATCCTCACAATAACCCTGTGAGGTGGATACTATCATTCCCACTTTACACAGCAAAAATGGAAGTACAGAGGGGTCAAGTAACTAGCTCAAAGGCAAACAGCTGGTGAATGCAGAGCTGGGAATAAAACTCAGAATCCAAAGTCTTTTTTTTTTTTTTTTTTTTTTTTTTTTGAGACGAGTCTCACTTTGCCGCCAAGGCTGGAGTGCAGTGGCATGATCTCGGCTCACTGCAACCTCCATCCCCCGAGTTCAAGTGATTCTTCTGACAGGTGCCTGCCACTGTGCCTGGCTAATTTTTGTATTTTTAGTAGAGATGGGGTTTCACCATCTTGGCCAGGCTGGTCTTGAACTCCTGACCTTGTGATCCACCCGCCTCTGCCTCCCAAAGTGCTGGGATTATAGGCGTGAGCCACTGCACTCGGCGGTCCAAGTCTTAACCATGCTATTCTACCTCTCAAACTGCTAGTAAAACAGTTCTGTGCCAGGCACTGCGCTAACTGCTCAAACATGTTGGGAATATGGTTAGCATTTCACATTCATGGCCACATTAACCCTCCCAATAATCCTACATTTGAGTATTATTTTGATTGATAGATGGAGGACGTCAGGCACAGAAAGGTTAAGAAACAAGTCAAGGTCATAGAGCGGTCAGGCTGAGACCAGAACCCAGGTTAGTTGGATTCTCAAGTTCATGTATGTCCTTTTGACTACAATGCACTCATCCTAATTCATCCTTACAAGGACCCAGTGAGGCAAATGTTATATACTTTTTTTGCTCTCAGATGAGGAAACTAAGGCTTACAGTGGTGAGACAGCTAAGGCTCAGTGAAAACTCTCAGCCCTCAGACAGCCCCCAGGCCTGATGGCACAGGACAGATAAACCTATAAGTGGTCCCTCCCCTGAGGTACCAGGTAGGGAGAAGAGTGAAGCTGGGGGTTGGGGACATTCAGTTTTCTCAGTAACCCAAAGTTGCCCTGAAAGTGACCAGGCAGCATTCCTGTCCTGAGTGATTCTGCAACCCTGCCTTGCTGCCAAGTCAGCACCCAGCTCCAGACCAGGCTGTTCTCCTTGCCTCCCAGGGAATTACTACAAAGAATGCACCTAAGTGCTGAGAAGGCAAGCTATGGTGGGGCAATCCGAGGCGGGCGGCGCCCTCCAGGAAGACTTCCGGGAGGAGCACCTTTACCAGGGGAAGATATTGTCATGGCAATGGGGGAGGTAAACAACTGACCATAAGGAACACGGAGAATGGGGCATAAGCAGCTGGCCATCAGGAACACAGAGGGTGGCGGAAGGAGGCTAGGCACCTAATGAGTGCCAAGCAATGGACCTTGTTGCCAGAACCTATGGGGACAGGTCTTTCGTTCGTTCTTTTTTTTTTTTTTTTTGGGACGGAGTCTCTCTCTGTCATCCAGGCTGGAGTGCAGTGGTCAGCTCACTGCAACCTCTGCCTCCCAGGTTCAAGTGATTCTTCTCCCTCAGCCTCCTGAGTAGCTGGGATTACAGGTGCCCATCACCATGCTCAGATAATGTTTGTATTTTTAGTAGAGACAGGGTTTCACCATGTTGGCCAGGCTGGTCTTGAACTCCTGACCTCAGGTGATCTACCTGCCTCAGCCTCTCAAAGTACTGGGATTACAGGCATGAGCTACTGTGCCAGGCCAAGTCTTTTTTTTTTGTTTTTAATATGGAATTTTTTCTTCTGCCTTTCCAAACCCTTCTCTACCTTCCTTTCCTCCATCCTTTATTTATTTATTTTTTTTTTTGAGAGAGTCCTGATTTTGTAGTCCAGGCTGGAATGCAGTGAATGCAGTGGCACGATCTCAGCTCACTGCAACCTCTGCCTCCCGGGCTCAAGCAATCCTCCCACCTCAGCCTCCCAAGTAGGTGGGACTACAGGTGTGTGCCACCATGCCCAGCAATTTTTTATTGTTTGCAGTGATGGGATTCTGCCAGATTGCCCAGGCTGGTCTTGAACTCCTGGACTCAAGCTATTCTTCTGCTTCAGCCTCCCAAAGTGCTGGGATTACAGGCATGAGACACTGTGCCCGGCCTGGGACAGGTCTCCTGGGAAACTGAAGCTCACAGGAGTGATGTCACCTGCACAAGATCACGTGGAGATGCCTTCAAACCCAGGTATGGCTGACTCCAAAGCCCATCCTGTTTCTACCACATTACAGTCCCAGGGTTCAGAAGGAACAGGGACTAGTTCGAATCCATCTTCCCTTTCTGAATTTCAAAGCAAAGGCAACCCTCAAGGTACTGAAGCCCAGAGCCAGAGTAGTTGGAGAACAGGAAGATGGGGGTTGAGAGATGCCTTGGACAGACAAGGTCAGTCGCTGCAGTCCAGCCTGTGGGACTTCTAACCCACACCCTGGCAGCTGGCAGCTGTGCCTGCATGGGCCAAAGACCTTGGTGGAAGGACCCAACCAAACCTGCAGAGAAGACCAGCCCCTTCCTCAGATCCCATTAGGGCTGAGTGAGCCTTACTCAGTGCCAGCTCCTGCTCCCAGGCCGGTGCCCACCCCAGGGCTTGGCATCCGGCCTAGTGAGTAGGTAGCAGTACTCGTTAAATCCCCTGCGTCAGGGCCATGGGGCCAGCTGTGTCAGCCAGCCAGTCGCTGTTGTCTCCTTCCCAGGTGTGACTACAGCCAGCTTGGCAGGCGGTCACCAGATACCACCACACCCAAGTACTGCAGGGCAGCTTGGTGCCTCCTGAATCAGACTTTCCAGCCATGGAGGGGCAGTGGCTGCACCCTCCTTTCTCCCATGCCAAGGCCCTCCCCACAACCACTCTGCTCCAGGCTGCTGCTGAGACCTGCAGGGAGACTGACAGACGCTGTCAGCCAGCAGGCTTACAAAACTCACATGCTGTGCCGCCTGATGCAGGCCCTCTGGCTGCAGCTGGAGAGATCAGATTGTCTAGTTCAATCCTCTGGGCCCAGAGAAGGCAAAGGACTTGTCCAAGGTTATACAACCAATAAAAGGCCTCCCTGCCTGTAGCTCTGGGAAGCCTCCTTACGGTAGGGTGGGTCCCTTTAGCACAGGTACAAGCAAGAACAGCATCTCTACACTTGGATTGCCACTACAGGCAAAGCCTTGTAGGGGTGGAGAGGGAGAAAGCTTCCAATTTTTGAGCCATAGGACAACTCAGTAGCAGTGAAAAGCCCCAAGGCAACAACCACCACCACCCTCCCCCTCTCCCCTGCCCCCAATCCTGCACACATCCCAATAGCTTTAGAAGCTGCCAGCTGTGGATTCCTTCCAAGAAACTTTCTTTCCTGTGGAGGCAGCTGTACAGGTCAGGTGAAGGCACCTGTCCCCTTCAGAGTCTGGAACCAGAGAGGGTGTTGGAGAGCAGCAGCCTAATCCATCCATCCCAGTTGAACAGATGGGGACACTGAGCCCAGCAAAGAGAATCAACAACAAACAGTCCAGGGCTTGAATCCTGAAGTCCAACTTCCCAGCCCAGCTCTGAAGTCTCTGCCGCCCTTCCTCAGTGTCGCCGACAGCTCCCTGTTCTGTGCTATCTCTGACTCGGGTTTAGAAGGATATGGCACCACCATTGCATTGTAAAGTTAGCTTCTATTGACCTGGAGTCTCCTCCATCTGGCTAGGAGCACCTGAAGGGATGGAGGCTGAGTCCCAGTCATATCTATGCCCTTGGTTTCCTAAACAGGGCTTGGCACAGAGCAGACACCAAAAGAGGCTATCTGAGCCATACTGACAGGGCAAGGACTTCCCCTCCTTCCAGGGTACTCCTTGTTCTTGCAGAGGGGGGCTGCCATACTGAGCTCCACCTTCCCCTCCCTGCCATGCCTGGGGCCACAGTCCTGGAGGTGCAGCAGCTGGGGCCCCAGGAATTACTTGACGGTCCTGGGGAGAAAAGCCTCAACTGGTTTCCTAATCACCCAGGTGACAGCGAGCAGCCGAGGCATTCCTCGGCGAACTCCACTGGGCCGCCTGTGAGTCAGCCCAGGAGAATCTGCCCCCACCCCCTCCAGTTCCTAGTTCCTTGGGAGGGTGGGGGAGGTAATCCCCCAGGAGGCACCCCTCCCCCTCTGTGGGAAGCCCAGGTAGTAGGAGGCAGGGGAAAGGCCCGCTTCATCCAAAGGAAGCCATCAGCTGGCAGGAACGCACAGGAGTCCTTGCTGGGCTTCTTGGTTTGTTTTATCAGAGGACCCTCCCTAACACCTAGAAGTTGACCTTGGGAGCCGGGGAAGGGGTGGGAAAACATTGAACCTACTGTAATCTGCTCCTGGGAAGACCCAAGATTCTCCAGGTTTGATTTTCACCTCATGAAGCAATCTTGGGTGGCAAACTGACCCAGCTATAAAATGGGTACAATAATTACCACACTCTGGTATTTCAGAACATGACAGCGTCTGGGCTGTACAGATGAAAAAGCAGTCTTGGGGTCGTTGAGGTTCAGATAAAGGGAAGAGTTGGAGGAGGGAGGGGCTGTCAGAATTCTTTTCTCCCTTTCCTCAGGAGAGAGGGGATGTGGGGCCTGAGGCCTGGGTTGGCCTTCATTTCCAGTCTTGGGAAGGAGAAGAAACACCTAAATTGGTCACTTAATGTTGCCCTTGGGGGTGGGGTATCAGATCTGATCTTTGGCTTAATAAATCTTGGGCCACAACCCCAGCTGAGAGAGAGGGAGTCCCTGACTAGTTTTCGTGGCTTTTCCACCGGGTGGAGGGGGAAGGGGCGGTTTCTCCAGCAGAGGGCTGTAGGAGCACAAGGGCAGAGTCTGCTCCTAGAACCTCGAGAGAGAAAAGGAGGGTGAGGTCCAGGGATGCCCAGATAGGGAAGGAAAAGCTATTTTGGACTCAAGCATGCACACTTACCCACCCAGGGCTGCCTGGCGTCTTTTGTCCTTGCAGGCAGGGGCAAATTCTTCCCCCAATGCCCTCGACATCCTCCTCCCCTCTCTCAGCCAGGCCCTGGGTGAGTGATCCGTGGGGAATCAGGGTTCTCTAGGAGTCGAGATGGAAAAGCCAGGTGGGGAAGGATTAGTAGATGCAGGGGGATGTGTGATCTACCATTCAAAATGCTGTGCAATTGTTACAGCCCTGTCTCCGTTCCTCAGTTTCCCTAGCTGTCTAGAAAGTCAAACAGACTACAAATGCCTTCCAGCCACGAGCGCCTCAGAAGGGATTCCCCCACATACCCCGTCGGGCGTCCTCTCACCTGCACGATCTGCCGGGGCTGCACACTCAGCGTGGGGAAGTTGCCGCGCCCATGAATGGGAATCGGCTCGCTCAGGAGAGCGTCCAGTCGCTTCACCTGTGGCCAGCTCAGCCCGCTCAGGTGCCGTCCGGGGGAGGCCGACAAGGCCTCTGGGTCGGGGCCGCCGCCTGCCGGGGCTGCCGTGGCCACCGCCGTGGCCGCAGCCGTTCCCACCTGAGCAGCCGCCCGGTCCCGGCGCTCAGCTCCGCTCTCCGACGGCATCATCCGCCCGGCTCCCGAGCCCCGACGGCAAAAACCGTGGGGGTGGTTAAGGGGAGGAGGACAGGGAGAGCCGCTGGGCAGGGGCCAAGGCGGGGGGGGGGGGCACGGAGGCAGGGACGGGGCAGCAGCGACGGCGAGACAAAGCCAGGACACACCTCGGACGGCGACGACTTACCGACCCTAGCGCCTGCAGCCCGAGGCCCAGCGGACTCTTATAGGCCGCGGGCGACATGCCCATTGGCCCGGGCCGCTGCCACACAGCGAGAGCCGCCCCGCCTCTCGACGCTCCGGACAGTGGTCTGCAGAGCTTTGCACGTGAGTCACTGTTCTCTAGGGAGATTCCGATTGGCTAGAGGGCACGCCCCTTCCCCGCCCTCCCTCTCAGGCTGAATTCCCTCCTTTGGTCCTTGAAGAACTTCTGTTCACTGTGATTGGCCCGGGCCTGGACTTAAAGGGACAGCGCCCACCCCGCCCCCGCAGGGTCAGGAGGAAGGGAAGTGACCTGCGGAGTTTGTAGCAGAGTCAGACAACTGAGAAATTCCAGGTTCTGTTTTTTGTTTTTTAGCGCTGAGAGAAATTGAGAAGTCACTTAGTCTTGTCCTCCTGGTCACCTACTATTTTCAGAAGCCCAAAGAGATTGCGCCACGTGATCGACTCTGCACAGCACTGCTCATGCTCTGGCACTTTTCCAGAGCTTAGGAAAGGTATAATAATAAACTCTGTGCATACCAAGGTAAAAGCTTTTTTTTTTTTTTTTTTTTTTTTTTGGAGACGGAGTCTCGCTGTGTCACCGAGGCTGGAGTGTAGTGGCGCGATCTCGGCTTACTGCAACCTCCGCCTCCCGGGTTCAAGCAATTCTCCTGCCTCAGCCTCCCGATTAGCTGGGATTACAGGCATGCGCCACCAAACCCGGCTAACTTTTTTGTATTTCTAGTAGACACGGGGGTTTCACCATATTGGCCAGGCTGGTCTCGAACTCCTGACCTTGTGCTCCACCCACCTCGACCTCCCAAAGTGCTGGGATTACAGGCGTGAGCCACCGCGCCCGGTCCTAAGGCTTTCTAAGGTACTCTGTTGATTGGCCTTGCAAACCACAGCATGATGAGCATTGATGTACAGCATAGCCAATTTAGGGAAGGAGAGATCTGCTCAGAGAGTGTTTGTGATTACCTCACTGTCACACAGCAAACTAGTCAGGCCTTGGTCCTGAACCAGGGCTATAGAATCTGTGGTGCATGTTTTTTCCACTGTACCTACCCAAACCCAGCACCTTTCTGGGGCTAGAGAATGAATAATGTGTTTACATGTTTTTCTGCAGGTCTAGACAAAATATAATTTTAAAAACTATATGTTTACATATTTTGATCTCACACTTTATAGGACCTAGGGGATGAGGCTTATGATTGTTGTTACTTTTATTTTTTATTTTTATTTATTTATTTTCTTGAGACAGTCTCGCTGTCGTCCAGGCTGGAGTGCAGTGACAATAACCTCAGCTCACTGCAAGCTCCGCCTCCCAGGTTCACAGCATTTTCCTACCTCAGCCTCCTGAGTAGCTGGGACTACATGCGCCTGCCACCATGCCTGGCTAATTTTTTGTATTTTTAGTAGAGACGGGGTTTCACCATGTTAGCCAGGATGGTCTCGATCTCCTGACCTCGTGATCTGCCCGCCTCGGCCTCCCAAAGTCCTGGATTACAGGCGTGAGCCACCGCACCCAGCCTATTTATTTGTTGAGACAGGGTCTCACTCTGTTGCCTGGACTGGAGTTGACTGGCATGATCATGGCTCACCGCAGCCTCAACCACCCTAGCTCAAGCAATCCTCCCAATCCCAGCCTCCGGAGTAGCTGGGACTACAGGCACACCCCACAGCACCCGGCTAATTTTTCTATTTTTTTGTAGAGATAAGGGTCTGGCCATGTTGCCCAGGCTGCTCTTGAACTTCTGGGCTCAAGTGATCTGCTCGCCTCAGACTCCCAAAGTGCAGGGATTACAGGTGTCAACTACTGTGCCTGGTCTGTTGTTACTTTTGTTTTTTTATTTTTCCCCAACCTCACCTGTTACTTTTAAATTTTTTTTTTTTCTGATTTTAAACATTTGTGCTGTAGCAAAAATTCAGAAATTGAGTCTATCTGATTCATTGCTGCAATTTTTTTTTCTTAAATATTGTTCTCCCGGCCAGGCACGGTGGCTCACGCCTGTAATCCCAGCACTTTGGGAGGCCGAGGCGGGTGGATCACCTGAGGTCAGGAGTTCAAGACCCGTCTGGCTAACATGGTGAAACCCCGTTTCTACTAAAAATACAAAAAATTAGCTGGGCGTGGTGGTGGGCACCTGTAGCACCTGTATTCCCAGCTACTCGGGAGGCTGAGGCAGGAGAATCACTTGAACCTGGGAGGCGGAGGTTTCAGTGAGCCGAGATCCATGTCATTGTACTCCAACCTGGGCAACAAGAATGATACTCTGTCTCAAAAAAAAATTTTTTTCTAACAATACATTAAATTAAATTTCTTTCTCGTAATAGTCTCCCATTCGCCTGTCAGGCAGATTGGGGAGGAGTAATACACAAAATTTACAGGAGAAATCATGACCTAGAAACAGTAAACTACATCCCAATGCCATCAGGTTGACTCTGACAGACCTGGGACTAAACCCCAAGAGCCGGACTCTCACAACATTGCAGCTACTTCCTCTTTCTGGTGGCCAGCCCAGGCAAGAGGCTGCCCCTCTCGCTTCACTCCATCTTGTCTGTGATCAGGGGCTTTCTCTGGCCCTCAGGGAGGGGACCCACTACTTGTGCTACTGCTTGACTATGTGACCTTGGGGAAGTCCCTTTCTCATCCTCAAGGCAAGTGCTTGCTTTGTTTTACTTTTTCTTGAAAGATAAGAAATGGAGGGGCCCGGTGGTTCACGCCTGTAAGACCAGGGAGACCTCATCTCTATATAAAACATAGGGAGACCTCAGTCAGGAGATTGAGACCATCCTGGCTAACACAGTGAAACCCCGTCTCTACTAAAAATGCAAAAAAATTAGCCGGGTGTGGTGGCGGACACCTGTAGTCCTAGCTACTCGGGAGGCTGAGGCAGGAGAATGGTGTGAACCCGGGAGGCGGAGCTTGCAGTGAGCCGAGATGGTGGCACTGCACTCCAGCCTGGGTGATAGAGCAAGACTGTCTCAAAAACAACAACAACAACAACAACAACAACAACAACGGGAGACCTCATTTCTATATAAAATTGTAAAAAGGCCGGGTACAGTGGTTCATGCCTGTAATCCCAGCACTTTGGGAGGCCAAGGTGGGCGGATCATGAGGTCAGGAGTTCAAGACCAGCCTGACCAACATGGTGAAACCCCGTCTCTACTAAAAATACAAAAAATTAGCCGAGTGTGGTCACACGTGCCTGTAATCCCAGCTACTCAGGAGGCTGAGGCAGGAGAATTGCTTGAACCCAGGAGACGGAAGTTGTAGTAAGCTGAGATTGCACCACTGCACTCCAGCCTGGGTGACAGAGTGAGACTCTGTCTCAAATAAATTTTAAAAATAAATAAATAAATAAATAAAAAGAAATAGCAGCCGGAAGTGGTGGCTCATGCCTGTAATCCCAGCGCTTTGGGAGACTGAGGTGGGAAAGTCATCTGAGACCAGGAGTTTGAGACCAGTCTTCTTAGTGAGTCCTCATCTCTACAAAAATTAAAAGAAAGTAGCCTGGCATGGTGGCACGTGCCTGTGGTCCCACCTAGTCGGGAGGCTGAAGTGGGAGAATCACTTGAGGTGGGGAGGTCAAGGCTGCAGTGAACCATGTTTACACCACTGCACTCCAGCCAGAGTGACAAAGAGGGACCCTGTCTCAGAAAAGAAAAGAAATAGATAGAAATCTCCTTTGGCTGAGTCCAGAGTCTCCAAACCCTTGAACTTGAGACAGAGAGCCTCAGGTCTCTCTGAGGCTACTGATGAAAGAGCTTGAAGCTCAGCCACAGCACTGTCTCTTACCCCCACCTCCATACCCCAGCAGAGGAAGGAGGGGTGGGGGAAAGGAAACTAACATTTACTGAACACCTACTATGCACTAGATTATTTTACATACATAATAAGCTGTAATTCCTAAAGCTACACCACAAGATGTGGGATCATTATCCCCAATTTACAGATGAAGACACTGAGGTTTAGAGAGGTTAAGTGATATGCCCAAGGTTATACGGTCACTAATTGGCAGTTTGGGACTCAAATCCAGGTCTCCTGACCCCAGAGCCCTTTCGTTCAACCGCTCCTTTAAGAAGACTCAGCACAGATCAGTCATGCTTGGCACAGTCGTGGCACCACCCACAAGATCTATACATTCATTCATTCATCAGCCAACATACATTCTGAGCACCTACCTGTGTACCAGGTGCTGCGCTAGGCCCTGAGAAATAATAGGCAAGGTCCCTGCCCTTCTAGAACTTTTTTTTTTTTTTTTTGAGACAGAGTCTCACTCTGTTGCCAGGCTGGAGTGCAGTGGCACAATTTTGGCTCAGTGCAACCTCCGCCTCCCAGGTTCAAGTGATTCTCCTGCCTCAGCCTCCCAAGTACCTGGGATTACAGGCCCACCCCTGACTAATTTTTATATTTTTAGTAAAGGGTTTCACCATGTTGGCCAGGCTGGTTTTGAACTCCTGATCTCAAGAGATCTGCCCACCTTGGCCTCCCAAAGTGCTGGGATTACAGGCATGAGCCACCGTGCCCAGCCCTTCTAGAACTTTCGCTCTTTCTCCCTTTTTTTGTTTTAGAGATTGGGTTTCACCATGTTGCCCCAGCTAGTCTAATTCCTGACCTCAAATGATCTGCCTGCCACAGTCTCCCGAAGTGCTAGGATTACAGGTGTGAGTCACCGCTCCCAGCCCTAGAACTTTCTAATGTTGAAAGACAACAGTCAAGTAAACAAATAAAGAATACATTTCTGATAGTGCTAAAAAGAAAATAAAACAGGGTGATGGGGGAGAGAGCAACCGTGCATGTGTGAGTGTGAGATAGAGATACGGCAAGCGCGAGAACGAGAGATATCATGAGATGGTGTGGTTATGGAAGTCCTCCATAGTGAGGTGACATTTCCATTGGATCTGTTGGATCCACTTCTGCCCCATCTCCCTGTGTCTGGACAGCCAGGGCAACAGAGAAGGTACCAGGACACATATTCCTAGAACCCTGAAGGCCAGAACTAGGAGGGCCTTTGTCAATCTTTTTTTTTTTTTTTTTTGAGACAGAGTCTTGCTCTGTCACCCAGGCTGGAGTGCAGTGGCACAGTCTCGGTTCACTGCAACCTCTACTTCCTGGGTTCAAGCAATTCTCCTGCCTCAGCCTCCTGAGTAGCTGGGATTACAGGTGCCCGCCACCATGCCTGACTACTTTTTTTTTTTTTGTATTTTTAGTAGAGTAGAGGTTTCACCATGTTGGCCAGGTTGGTCTTGAACTTCTGAGCTCAGGCAATCCGCCCACCTCGGCCTCCCAAAGTGCTGGGATTACAGGCATGAGCCACCGCGCCCGGGCCTGTTAATCTTCTCACTTTTTTTTTTTTTTTTTTTGAGACGGAGTCTCACTCTGTCGCCCAGGCTGGAGTGCAGTGGCGCGATCTCGGCTCACTGCAAGCTCCGCCTCCCGGGTTCACGCCATTCTCCTGCCTCAGCCTCCCGAGTAGCTGGGACTACCGGCGCCCACAACCGCGCCCGGCTAATTTTTTGTATTTTTAGTAGAGACGGGGTTTCACCGTGGTCTCGATCTCCTGACCTTGTGATCCGCCCGCCTCAGCCTCCCAAAGTGCTGGGATTACAGGCGTGAGCCACCGCACCCGGCCAATCTTCTCACTTTATAGATGTAGAAACAGTACAGAAATCAGGAGGGATTTACCCCAGGGAGAGTAGCTATGCTGGAAACCAGGCGGGGGGCAGGGCCTTGCAGTGACTGACTGGTGCTATGCCCATCCTAAACACTTGAATCAAGTTTTCTTTTCTTTTTTTTTTTTTTGAGACTGAGTCTCACTCTGTTGCCCAGGCTGGAGTGCAGTGGCATGATCTTGGCTCACTGCAACTCCATCTCCCGGGTTCAAGCGATTCTCCTGCCTCAGCCTTCTGAGTAGCTGGAACTACAGGCACATGCCACCATGCCCAGCTAATTTTTGTATACTTTTTTAGTAGAGACGGGGTTTCACCATATTGGCCAGGCTGCTCTCGAACTGCTGACCTCGTGATCCACCCGCCTTGGCCTCCCAAAGTGCTGGGATTACACGTGTGAGCCACCGTGCCTGGCCGAATCAAGTTTTCTAAGGAAGGAAACTCTGAGATCTTTTTCCTCTCTCTTCCCTCCCTCTTTCCTTCCATCTGAGCTCGAAAGAACAATTAGCAAATTCATGCTTTGTGAATCACCTTTCTGTTGACACTTTCATTCCCAAAGCTGATTGTTTCAATGTTTGCCCAACATTGAACAAGACCTGATCATCACTGTGATGGGGCTGGAGATAATGGGGGATGTAGGAAGCTGAGAGAGAAGGGGTATATCCAGTAGGATTTTTCATTTTCACTAAGACCAGCTTTTAATTGTTCCAGTGAATGGAGGGGAACGTTGACTGGAGTACCCTCTGAAGAGTCCAGTTGGCTTTCAAATATTATATATGAGCCTTCCCTCTTCCTCCTACATAATTTTTCCATCTTAATTATTATTCCACCTGATTTTATTATTTTATTCCTATTATTTATTTTTCCGAGTTGGAGTCTCACTCTGTCATCAGGCCAGAGTGCAGTGGTGTGATCTCGGCTCACTGCAACCTCTGCCTCCTGGGTTCAAGCAATTCTCCCACCTCAGCCTCCTGAGTAGCTGGGGTTACAAGTGCCCGCCACCATGCCCAGCTAATTTTTGTATTTTTAGTAGAGACAGGGTTTTGCGATGTTGGTCAGACTGGTCTCAAACTCCTGACCTCAGGTGATCCACCCACCTAGGTCTCCCAAAGTGCTAGATTACAGGCGTGAGCCACCGCACCTAGCCTATTCTTATTTTTTTAGAGACATGGTCTTGCTTCTCCTGTCACCCAGACTGGAGTGCAGTGTCGTGATCATAGCTCAACCGCAGCCTCAAACATCTGGGCTCAAGTGATCCTTCCACTTCAGCCTTCTGAGTAGCTAGGACTATGCCAAGCTAACTTTAAATTTTTTTGCAGAGATGGAGTCTTACTATTTTACTCGGGGTGGTGTCTCCTTACCTCAAGTGATCCTCCTGTCTTTGCCTCTTAAAGCACTTCAATAATAGGCATGAGACCCCGCACCTGAACTCCGACTGATCCTTTTTTTTTTTTTTTTTGAGACAGAGTCTTGCTCTGTCGTCCAGGCTGGAGTGCAGTGGCATGATCTCGGCTCACTGCAACCTCTGCTTCCTGGGTTCAAGTGATTCTCCTGCCTTAGCCTGCCAAGTAGCTGGGACTACAGGCGTGTACCACCATGCCTGGCTACTTTTTGTATTTTTAGTAGACACAAGGTTTCATCATGTTGGCCAGGCTGGTCTCGAACTCCTGACTTCAAGTGATCTGCCCTCCTCAGCCTCCCAAAGTACTAGTATTACAGGCGTGAGTCACCTCACCTGGCCAACTGATTCTTTTTGAGATGGGGTCTTGCTCTGTTGCCCAGGCTAAAATGCAGTAACTTGATCCTGGCTCGCTGCAGCCTTCACCTTCCAGGCTCAAGTGATCCTCCCACCTTGGTCTTCACAGTAGCTGGGACCACAGGCATGCACTACCATGCTGGGCTAATTGTTTTATTTGTAGAGATTGAGTCTCACCATGTTGGTCAGGCTGATCTCGAACTCCTGGGTTCAAACAGTTCTCCCGCCTAGGCCTCCCAAGGTGCTAGGATTAGAGGCTTGATCCACCATGCCAGGCCTCAATAGATTTTAAAAGGAAACTTACTCTGTATGATAATTGAGTCTTAGTGATATAATCACTCTTCCTATCTGGACCTCAGTTTCCTATTCTGTAAAATGGGAGTGAAATAGGAGTCAGGCTCTTCCATGCATATCTTCTATGTTTGAGATGGTGGGAAGGGAGAAAGGGTCCTGGGGAGAATCTTGTTTCATACATTGGCCCCTTCTCAGCTTCGGGACCCCAGACAAAAGTATTCTAGGAAGTGCTGTGTAGCTATATCATCAGCCCAGGTTACTGAGTGCCCTCTGTGCCTGGAACTGCACTAGGTGTTTCCACACAGTCTTTCATTTAATTTTTTTTTTCTTTTTCTTTTTTGAATTGGAGTCTTACACTGTCGCCTGGGCTGGAATGCAATGGTGCAATCTCGGCTCACTACAACCTCTGCCTCCTGGGTTCAAATGATTCTCCTGCCTTAGCCTGCTGAGTAGCTGGGATTACAGGTGCGTGCCACCATGCCCGGCTAATATTTTGTATTTTTAGTAGAGACAGAGTTTCACTATGTTGGCCAGGCTGGTCTGGAATTCCTGACCTCATGATCCACCCGGCTCAACCTCCCACTGTGCCCGGCCTTCTGTTTTTTTTTTTTTTTTTTGAGCCAGAGTCTTGCTCTGTCTCCCATGCTGCAGTGCAATGGCACAACCTTGACTCACTGCAACCTCTGCCTCCCGGGTTCAAGCGATTCTCCCACCTCAGCCTCCCAAGTAGCTGGGATTACAGGCATGCAGTACCATGCCCAGCTAATTTTTGTATTTTTGGGTAGAGACGGGGTTTCACCATGTTGCCCAGTCTGGTCTCGAACTCCTGACCTCAAGTGATCCGCCCACGTCAGCCTCCCAAAAAGCTGGGATTACAGGCGTGAGTCACCGCACCTGGCCTCATTTAATTTTCAGAACATGATCTTATGAAAAGGTGCAAACTCTTACTTTGCAGAAGTGGAAACTGAAGCTCAGAGAGGCTCATTTGTTCAGGGCTCCACAGTTGGAAAGAGGGACTTTATAGCCAGCTCTGACTGAATCCCAGGCCTGTTCTCTATCCAGGGCTCTGCCTCTGAAGATGACACAGTGAGTTCAGCTACATACGCTGAAGTAAAGAGGATCACCTATCCCCTCCTTCTATGGTTTTTTGTCCTCCACCCTACCTCAGGTCCTACCAAGGTAATGGACCTTGTCATTAACAATAATTGTACCCCTACCCCAGCTAATTTGAATACCAAGTATCCTATCCTCCTAACACCACCTCCTATCTTTCCAGCTCACTCCTTGTACAGCTGGGAGTCCAGTAGTTCTTTGACCTGCCAGAATCTCCAGTCCACTGATACTGTTTTTGGTCACTGTTCCTTGCCTCCCTCATGTCTTGACTTTCCTCCTTTACCAGCTAGACTCCATGGAACATTGCTATAATTACATCCTAGCAACCCCTTATAATTACTTCCCTCAACCCCCTTGCCCGCTCTCATTAAACTACATCCACCTGGCAAGGCCACACCCTGGTTAATTCCACACAGGTGACGGAGGCTAGTGAGAGACACAGCCCTGCCGACTGGTCTCCTTCGAATGTCATGCCCACTATCCTCCAGGGGCCCTTAGCACTTGCTGGCGGGCAATCCCACCACATGACCCAGGCTTTTCACTCTCCTGCAGTCCTGCAGGACAAGGACATAACTTCTCTCTCCTCTGTCCCCGACAGCTCCTCCCCCATTGTCCTCTCATCCGGTGTTTCTGCTTTCTACTTCACTAAGAAAACAGGCAATCGGAGTAAGAGGAATAGTGTGGGGTGGTCAGAGGAGAATAAAAATTCCAGACAGCAGTTTCACATGACTATAGGCGAGGGTCTGATAAGACTCTGAAGAACAGGATGTGGACCAAGCTGGCCGAGACTGACTGGACCCAACATGGTGCTGGATTTGACATAGGTTTTTCCTCGGACCTCATTATGATAGATGCAGAAGGAAGATAAGGGGAAGGGTCCCTGGAGAATCTCCCACCAGCCTGCCCACTGGGAGGATGGGGTGGAGACTCAGGAAGTTCACACCATTTGCGAGGGAGAGGAGTGTGGCCTCTCCCGTTCCTGGGTGGGGACCTGGGATTCAATCTGTGAGGTGGGGGCCTGTAAGCAGGAACTCCTCTTGCTATGCTGAGCTTTTTTTTCCTTTTCGCCCAATAAATTCTGTTCCCCCTCACCCTTCAAAGTGTCTGCGTGCCTAACTCTTCCTGGTCCTGTGAGAAGAACCCGTTTTTTCCTACAACAATTACATGCCCATTAACATACCAAAAATCACACACCCACCAGCACCACAGCAGTTCTGAGAACACCCATAATTGGTGTAAAAATGAGTGGCGCCACAGTTCCGAGAAATCTCCACCTTTCTCCAGGAGTTTTCATGAATATTCCACCACTTGGTGAAAGAAACCCATAAAATGGCCTGGCATAGTGGCTCATGCCTGTAATCTTAGCACTTTGGGAGGCCGAGGCAGGTGGATCACCTGAGGTCAGGAGTTCGAGACCAGCCTGGCCAACATGGTGAAACCCCGTCTCTACGGAAAATACAAAAATCAGCTGGGTGTGGTGGTGCATGCCTGTAATCCCAGCCACTCGGGAGGCTGAGGAAGGAGAATTGTTTGGACCTGGAAGGTAGAGGTTGCAGTGAGCCAATATTGCACCACTGCAGCCCAGCTTGTGCGGTGGGAGCGAGACTCCATCTCAAAAAAAAAAAAAGAAACCCATAAAGGTAAACCCAAACCCTCTTGTGTGACTCTCTCTTGAGTCTGCCCACACTCCCGTTCAGTGTGTACTTTTTGCTTTGCAATAAATCTTGGTATTTTCACTACTTTCTGACTCATTCGGGAATTGCTTCTCGCAATGGCATCAAGAACCTGGACACTGGCTGGGTTGAGGTTCTGCTGGCTTTGGGGGACCTTCCCCAGCCCACCAGTATCAAGAAGACAATTTCCTTGGATTCAACACCTCTATCCGTTCACCTGGGTCTGTGCCTTATCGTTTTCAGCCTCCACTCCTGCCCCTGAGAATGACCCCTGCTTGCTCCTCTCCAAGGCTACACCTCCATTTGTATACCACATCTCATCCTTCTCACAAGCTCAAGGCCTTTGCTCCAGCAAGTGTCCCTCTGTCCCTGACTAGATCATTCCAATCACCATTAAAATATGATCCCTTGGGCCAGGAGTAGTAGCTCACACCTATATTCCTAGCACTTTGGGAGGCCTAGGCAGGAAGGATCACTTGAGGCCAGGAGTTCAAGACCAGCCTAGGCAACACAGCAAGACCCTGTCTCCAAAATAAAATAATGAAAAACAATTAGCCGCGCGTGATGGCTCACACTTGTAGTTCTAGTTACTCGGGAGGCTGAGGCAGAAGGATTACTTGAGCATGAGAGTTCAAGGCTGCCATGAGCTATGATTGCGCCACTGTACTCTAGCCTGGGCGAGAGTAAGATCCTGTCTCAAATAATAATAATAATAACGTCAGCCCGGGCGCGGTGGCTCACACCTATAATCCCAGCACTTTGGGAGGCCAAGGTGGGAGGATCACCTGAGGTCAGGAGTTTGAGACCAACCTGGCCAACATGGTGAAACCCTGTCTCTACTAAAAATACAAAAATTAGCCTGGCGTGGTGGCGTGCGTCTGTAATCCCATCTACTCAGGAGGCTGAGGCAAGAGAATCGCTTGAAGCTGGGAGGCAGAGGTTGCAATAAGCCGAGATCACGCCATTGCACTACAGCCTGGGCGACAAGAGTAAGACTCCGTCTCAAAAACAATAATAATAATAATAATAATAATTTATTGCATCTAAAAAAAAGAAAATGCACAACAAAACCAAGAGCCTCTCTTGACCCCAAGCCTCTCCTCTTCTATCCCACTTCTCTCTCTCTTTTTTTTTTCTTTTTTTTAAGCCAGAGTCTCTCTCTGTCACCAAGCTAAAGTGCACCGGCTCCCTCTTGGCTCACTGCAAACTCCACCTCCCCCATTCAAGTGATTCTCCTGCCTCAGCCTCCCAAGTAGCTAGGATTACAGGTGCCCACCCCTTCGCCTTGCTAATTTTTCTGTTTTTAGTAGACACAGCATTTCACATGTTAGCCAGGATGGTCTCAAACTCCTGACCTCAGGTGATCTGCCCACCTCGGCCTCCCAAAGTGTTGGGATTACAGGCGTGAACCAACATGCCTGGCCCCCATTTCTCTGTATAGCAAAACTCTTTGACAGCATCTACAATTGTTGCTGCTTTCAGGGTTCTCCTGTTCGCTCTTGCATACACTTCAGCCTGGCTTCTGTTGCCAGCACTCTACCCAAACTGCTTTTGTCAGAGTCGCCAGTGACCTTCACATTGCCAAATCTAATTTTATTTATTTATTTATTTATTTATTTATTTATTTATTGAGATGGAGTTTCACTCTTGTTGCCCAGGCTGGAGTGCAGTGGCGCAGTCTCGGCTCACTGCAACCTTCACATCCCGGGCTTAAGTGATTCTCCTGCCTCAGTCTCCCAAGTAGCTGGGATTACAGGCATATGCCACCATGACTGACTAATTTTGTATTTTTAGTAACAACAGGGTTTCACCATGTTGGCCAGGCTGGTCTTGAACTCCTGACCTCAGGTGATCTGCCCACCTTGGCCTCCCAAAGTGCTGGGATTACAAGCAAGAGCCACTGTGCCCGGCCAATTATTTTTATAAAAGAACAACTTCACTAAGATATAATTCACGTAACATATAATTCATCCATTTTTTAAAACTGTTTGTTTGTTTATTTATTTAGAGATGGAGTCTGGCTCTGTCACCAAGGCTGGAGTGCAATGGTACAATCTTGGCTCACTGCAACCTCTGCCTCCTGGGGTCAAGTGATTATCCTGTCTCAGCCTCCCAAGTAGCTGGAATTACAGGTGTGTGCACCACTACTCCTGGCTAATTTTTGTATTTGTAGTAGAGATGGAGTTTTGCCGTGTTGGTGAGACTGGTCTCGAACTCCTGACCTCAAGGGATCCACCTATCTCAAGCTCCCAAAGTGCTGGGATTACAGGCATGAGCCATCGCGCCTAGCCTATATGTTTTCATTTCTCTTCAGTATACATTCAGGAGTAGAAATGTTGGTTGTGAGGTAATTTTTTTGTTTAGCCATTTGAGGAACTGTCAGACTGTTTTCCAAAGCAGCTGCACCATTTTTCATTCTCACTAGCAGTGTTTGAGGACTCCAATTTCTCCACATCCTCACCAACACTTGTTGATTACTGTCCTTTTTGACTATAGCCATCCTGATGGGTATGAAATAGTGTCTCATTGTGGTTTTGATTGCATTTTTCATGTGTATCTTTTCATGAGTATCTTTTCATGTGCTTATCGGTCATCTGTATCTTTGGAGAAATGTCAATTGAGTTCCTTTGCCGATTTTTAAATTGTGCTATTTATTATCATTGAGTTGTAAGGGTTCTTTATTTATTCTAGATACAATCCCTTATATGATTTGCAATATTTTTTCCCATTTTAATTATTAATTCTTAATCCTCATATTTTATTTAACCTCTAAATTGCCCAAGACACAACTGATCATTCCTTCTTTGTAATTCTTTCTTTTTTCTTTCTTTCTCTTCTCTTCTCTTTTCTGTCTCTCTCTCTCTCTCTCTCTCCCTCCCTCCCTCCCTCTCTCTCTCTCTCTCTTCTTTCTTGATGGATTCTCACTTTGTCACCCAGGCTGCAATCTCTGCTCACTGCAACCTCTGCTTCCCAGGTTCACTCAGCCTCCCAAGTAGCTGGGATTACAGGTGCCCGTCACCACGCCTAGCTAATTGTTGTATTTTTAGTAGAGACAGGGTTTCACCACGTTGACCAGGCTGGTCTCGAACTCCTGACCTCAGGTGATCCGCCTACCTCGGCCTTCCAAAGTTCTGGGATTACAGTCGTGAGCCAATGTGCCTGGCTCCTTTTAATACTTTCTTCCTTTGGCTTTTTTTTTTTTTTTTTTTTTTTGAGACAGAGTCTTGCTCTGTTGCCTGGACTAGAGTGCAGTGGTGTGATCTCTGCTCACTGCAACCTCTGCTTCTGAGATTCAAGTGATTCTGGTGCCTCAGCCTCTGGAATAGCTGGGACTACGGGCACAGGCCACCATGCCCAGCTAATTTTTGTATTTTTTGGTAGAGATGTGGGTTTCTCCATGTTGGCCAGGCTGGTCTCAAACTCTTGGCCTCAAGTGATCCACCCGCCCCGGCCTCCCGAAGTGCTGGGATTACAGGTGTGAGCCACCATGCGTGGACCTTCCCTTGGCTTCTAAAACACCACAGTGTCCTAGTTTTCCTTCTGTTTCACTGACTGCTGTGGTTTCCTCCATATCCACTCAGCCTCTAAAGAATGAAATGCCCAGGACTTACTCCCTGGTCTTTTGTTTTCTGTCTACACTCATTCCCTTGGTGATCTCACCAGTCTCAAGCTTGAAATACCATCTCTGTGCTGGCAAATCCCAGATTTATTTATTTATTTATTTATTTATTTATTTATTTATTTATTTATTTTTTGAGACAACATCTGACTCACTCTGTCACCCAGGCTGGAGTACAGTGGTGTGATCTCGGCTCACTGCAACCTCTCTCTCCCGAAATCCCAAATTTATATATTTCAGTCCAGAGCTCTGTCTGGCACTCCAGGCTCATTTATTTAATTTTAGTCAACATCTGTACTTTTATGTTTGTAGTCATCTCAAATTTTGCATGTTCAATGTTGACTTTTCGAACTGAAGTCCTAGCAAATGGCAAATTCCAGTTCTTGGCCCCAAGCCCTGAAGCCACTTTCCACTCCTTTTTCTCTCACGCTGCACTTTTGATTTGTCAGCAAGCCCTGTGGGCTCTGCCTTCAGAACCCAGACAGGCCCTGACCACATCTCGGCCCCACCCCCAGCTTACTGCCACTTCTGTGGTCTAAGCCACGCCCCACTCTCCAGGATTTTTGGAGCCTTTCTGCCTTGTGCTTCTCACCTACAGTGTTTTCAACCCAGCAAGCCAGTGTGATCCTTTTTATTTTTATTTATTTATTTTTTTTGAGACGGAGTCTCGCTCTGTCGCCCAGGCTGGAGTGCAGTGGCCGGATCTCAGCTCACTGCAAGCTCCGCCTCCCGGGTTCACGCCATTCTCCGGCCTCAGCCTCCCAAGTAGCTGGGACTACAGGTGCCCGCCACCTCGCCCGGCTAGTTTTTTTGTATTTCTTAAATAGAGACGGGGTTTCACCGTGTTAGCCAGGATGGTCTCGATCTCCTGACCTCGTGATCCGCCCATCTCGGCCTCCCAAAGTGCTGGGATTACAGGCTTGAGCCACCGCGCCCGGCCGTGATCCTTTTTAAACCCAAGTCAGATCATGTAATTTTAATGCCTCCTTCTCATTTGGAGTAAAAGCCACAATCTCCTGCCACACCCCTTCCCTTATCAGGGGCAGCCACACTGGCCTCCCTGATGTGCCTCAACCATGCCAGGCACGCTCCCACCTCGGGGCCTTGCAACTGCTCTTCCATCTGCCTGGCATGGTCTCCTTTGATCCCCACATGGCTGCTCCCTCAATTCCTCCAGGTCGTTTTCTCCATGTCTGCTGTTCTCAGGGAGGCCTTCTCTGACTATCCAATTAGAATGGCACCTTCGCTCCCCACACCTGCTGGCCTCTTCTCTATTTCCAAAGTACCTAACACCATCTACCATGCTGCGTATTTACCTATTTATTGCCCCATTTCCCGCCCCTGGAACCAAAGCTCCAGGAGAGCAGGGATTTTGTTTTCTATGTAATCCAGCACCTGGAAACCTGTGTATGCTCAGTAAATATTCATGGGATGAGTGAAGGTGATACAGGACTAATATGGGTCGCAGAAGAATGGAAAATTCCAGGCAGCAGTTTCACATGACTAGCAAAAGGAAGCTGTTGAAATAACTGCAGAAGCTAAGGGCTCATAAGACCCTGAAAAATCAGGGCATGGGCCAAGCTAGCTGAGACCAACTGGACACAGCATGGCACTGGATTTGACCTAGGTTTCTCCTAGGACCTCATTATACGCTCATTAACATACTAAAAATCACACACCACCAGCCCCACAATAGTTCCCATATTTGGTGTAAAAATGGGTGGCACCACAGTTCCAAGAAATCTCCACCTTTTTCCAGTAACTTTCATAAATATTCCACCCCTTGGTTAAAGAAATCTATAAAAATAGAAACCATAGCCGGGCACGGTGGCTCACGCCTATAATCCCAACACTTTAGGAGGCCAAGGTGGGCGGATCACATGAGATCAAGAGTTTGAGACCAGCCTGGCCAACATGGTGAAATCCCGTTTCTACTAAAAATACAAAAAATTAGCTGGGCATGATGGCACATGCCTGTAATCCCAGCTACTCAGGAGGCTGAGGCAGGAGAATCGCTTGAACCCGGGAGGTGGAGGCTGTAGTGAGCCAAGATCACGCCATTGCACTCCAGCCTGGGCAACAAGAGCAAGACTTTGCCTCAAAAAAAAAAAAAGAAGAAGAAAAAAAAAAACCGCAAAGCCCCTTGTGCGATTCTTTCTTGAGTACACCGGCACTCCCCTCTTGAGTGTGTGTACTTTTAAAACTTTAAAAAAAATTTTTTTGAGACAGGGTCTCACTCTGTGGCCCAGGCTGGGAGTGCAGTGGCACAATCACAGCTCACTGCAGCCTCAACCTCCAGGGCTCAAACTATCCTCCCACGTCAGCCTCCTGAGTAGCTGGGACTACAGGCACTCGCCACCACACCCAGCTAATTTTTGTAATTTTTGTAGAGATGTTGCCCAAGCTGGTCTTGAACTCCCAAGCTCAAGCAATCCGGGATTACAGACATAAGCCACCGTGCCCAGTCAAAGCTCCAGTTCTTCTTCTTTTTTTTTTTTTTTGTTTTTTTTTGTAATTTTTAGTAGAGACGGGGTTTCACCATGTTAGCCAGGATGGTCTCGATCTCCTGACCTCGTGATCCGCCCATCTTGGTCTCCCAAAGTGCTGGGTGGCTTGAGCCACCGCGCCCGGCTTTTTTTCGTTTTTTTTTTTTTTTGAGACAGAGGTTCTCTCTTGTTGCCCAGGCTGGAGTACAATGGCGTGATCTCGGCATACTGCAACCTCCGCCTCCAGGGTTGAAGAGATTCTCCTGCCTCAGCCTCACAAGTAGCTGGGATTACAGGCATACGCCACCACGCCCGGCTAATTTTGTATTTTTAGCAGAGATGGGGTTTCTCCATGTTGGTCAGGCTGGTCTTGAACTCCCGACCTCAGGTGATCCACCTGCCTTGGCCTCCCAAAGTGCTGGGATTACAGGCGTGAGCCACCGCGCCCGGCCAAAGCTCCAGTTCTTGTCCCATCTTGGCCTCTTATTGGCTGGGTGACCTGGTGCAAACCCCTCCCCTTAACTGAGCCTCGATGTCCTCCTCTATTCATTAGGTCATGACCATCTATGTCTCAGGGCTGGCATAAAAGACCCAGTGTGTGAGCAGTGTCTGGCATGTAGTCAAGGCTGGCTTGCCCTCCTCAGAAACTACCAGTTTGCTAATTTGGTACAAGCTTCAGACTGGTGTGGATTTCGGTGGTGCGGGGATACAGTGGAGTGGAGAAGGAAGGTAGAAGAGAGAGGGACACCAGAGAAAGCAGACGAGGCCCTGAGAGAGAATCTGCAGGGCCAGAGGCTGGACTCTGAAGGCCAGGACAAGCACAGAAGCCTGAGCTGTCCCTGGTGGGATGTGAGCAGGGCAGATGTTCCTATCTCCCTTCCCTCAGGTGTGGAGCTGCTCATGAAGCCCCTCCCTGTCTAGAAGCTGGTTCAGCCCATCTGATCCGACCCTGTAGGGAGGCAGGCAGAGATGAGTGGTGAGAAAGCCCATTTCACAGGTGAAGAAACTGAGGCTCAGGAAGGTGGCAATTTGCGTCTCTGTCTCATCTCGCCTGCCAGGGTAGAAGCTCCTGGGATTCAAGCGCCATTTAGTTCCTGTTTCTGTTTCCTCAGGGCCAATGCTGTTGATTGAAAACCGAGTGAGTGCTCCTCAGTGGTTTCCCAGCCCCACCAGACCCCACGCCCCTTTTGTAACAAGTATCAGTATCTTGCAATGCCCCTTTCCTATAACAGAATACAATTCATAGATTATGTGATCTATTTATACACTACTAATTTATTTATTTATTTATTTTTTGAGATGGAGTTTCACTCTTATTGTCCAGGCTGGAGTGCAATGGCATGATCTTGGCTCACTGCAACCCCCTCCTCCCAGGTTCAAGTGATTCTCCTGCCTGAGTCTCCCAAGTAGCTAGGATTGCAGGCATGTGCCACCATGCCTGGCTAATTTTGTATATTTAGTAGAGCTGGGGTTTCACCATGTTGGGCAGGCTGGTCTCAAACTCCTGACCTCAAGTGATCCACCCGTCTCAGCCTCCCAAAGTGCTGGAATTACAGGCGTGAGCCACCATGCCTGGCCTTATACATTACTAATGTAGCAGGATGAGCCACAGACAAAACTCCTCAGACACCGGATTAAAGAAGGAAGAGGTTTTTTATTCGGCCGGGAGCATCGGCAGACTCGAGTCTTAAGAGCCGAGCTCCCCAAAAAAGAAATTCTTGGTCTTTTTAAAGGCTTACAAGTGTAAGGGGTCCACGTGAAAGGGTCGTGATAAGTCGAGCAAGCGTGGGAAACGTGACTGGGGGCTACATGCATTAGCTAACAGAACAAAAAGTTTTACAATGCTTTTTTCATACAGTGTCTGGAATTTACAGATAACACAAGTAGTTTAGGCCAGGGGTTGATGTTATTATTATTACTTTGTTTAACTCCTAGGGCTGGGGGGTGGTGCCAAGGTTGTCTGGCTATTTATCTTACTTTTGTTTCTTTCTCTCTTTCCTCCTGTCTTGTGAACTAGGCAAGGTAGGGGGAAGAGGGCAGCAGGAGTAGTAGTGGTCTCCTTCCTTACTAATTTTGAAGAAAAAAAAAATCAATGTCCTAACTGAAAGTAAGAAAATAAAAGTAAAATCAGGTCGGGCGCGGTGACTCACTCCTGTAATCCCAGCACTTTGGGAGGCCGAGGCGGGCAGATCACGAGGTCAGGAGTTCGAGACCATCCTGACCAACATGGTGAAACCCTGTCTCTACTAAAAATGCAAAAATTAGCCAGGCATGGTGGCGTGTGCCTGTAATCCCAGCTACGTGGGAGGCTGAGGCAGGAGAATTGCTTGAACCCAGGACATGGAGGTTGCAGTGAGCCAAGATAGCGCCACTGCACTCCAGCCTGGATGACAGAGTGAGACTCTGTCTCAGAAAAAAAAAAAAGGGCCAGGTGCAATGGCTCACGCCTGTAATCCCAGCACTTTGGGAGGCCAAGGCAGGTGGATCACGAGGTCAGGAGATCGAGACCATCCAGGCTAACATGGTGAAACCCTGTCTCTACTTAAAAAAAAAAAAATTATCCGGGCGTGGTGGCGGGCACCTGTAGTCCCAGCTACTTGGGAGGCTGAGGCAGGAGAATGGCGTGAACCCGGGAGGCGGAGCTTGCAGTGAGCCGAGATGGCACCACTACACTCCAGCCTGGGCGACAGACTGAGACTCCGTCTCAAAAAAAAAAAAAAGAAAGAAAGAAAAGAAAAACAATCTATAATCTCTCTCTCTCTCTCTTTTTATTTTTTATATTTTATTTTATTTTATTTTATTTTTTTGAGACAGTCTCGCTCTGTCGTCCAGGCTGGAGTGCAGTGGCGCGATCTCGGCTCATTGCAACCTTAGCCTCCAGGGCTCAAGCGATTCTCCTGCTTCAGCCTCCAGAATGGCTGGGTTTATAGGCACTCACCACAACACCCAGCTAAGTTTTGTGTTTTTAGTAGAGACGGGGTTTTGTATTTTAGTAGAGACAGGGTTTCACCATGTTGACTAGGCTGGTCTTAAACTCCTGACCTCAGGTGACCCACCCGCCTCGGCCTCCCAAAATGCTCCCAAAACGCGGTGGCGTGAGCCACCACGCCCAACCTATTTATTTGTTTAATTAATTAATTAATTAATTTGAGACAGAGCCTCGCTCTGTTGCCCAGGCTAGAGTGCAGTGGCTCAATCAAGGGTTATCGTAATCTCTGTCTCCTAGGCTGAATCTATTCTCCCACCTCAGCCTCACCAGTAGCTGAGACTACAGGTGCACACCACCACACCCGGCTAATTTTTTTTTTTTTTTTCAGAGACTGGGTCTCGCAGTGTTGCCCAGGCTGGTCTTGAATTCCTGGGCTCAAGTGGTCCGCCCTCCTCAGCTTCTCAAAGTGCTGGGATTACAGGCATGAGCCACCACGCCGGCCTTGTCTTTTTTTTTGAGACGGAGTCTCACTGTCACCAGGCTGGAGTGCAGTGGCGTAATCTCGCCTCACTGCAACCTCCGCCTCTCGGGTTCAAGCGATCCTCCTTGCCTCAGCCTCCTGAGTAGCTAGGACTACAGGTGCGCGCCACCGCGCCCAACTAATTTTTTTTTTTTTTTGTATTTTTAGCAGAGACGGGGTTTCACCACGTTGGCCAGGGTGGTCTCCATTCCTTGACCTCGTGATCCGCCGGCCTTGGCCTCCCAAAGTGCTGGGATTATAGTCGTGAGCCACCACGTCTGTCTTTTTAAAACCTGTAAATACTCAGGCCTAGGCCGGGCGCGGTGGCTCAAGCCTGTAATCCCAGCACTTTGGGAGGCCGAGACGGGCGGATCATGAGGTCAGGAGATCGAGACCATCCTGGCTAACCCGGTGAAACCCCGTCTCTACTAAAAAAATACAGAAAACTAGCCAGGCGAGGTGGTGAGCACCTGTAGTCCCAGCTACTCGGGAGGCTGAGACAGGAGAATGGCGTGAACCCGGGAGGCGGAGCTTGCAGTGAGCGGAGATCCGGCCACTGCACTCCAGCCTGGGCGACAGTGCCAGACTCTGTCTCAAAAAAAAAAAAAAAAAAAAAATACTCAGGCCTACTCTTGTAGAAAAAAGACTTCTCAAATTTGAATGTGCCCGGGAGTCACCTGCGGCTCCTGGGAAAATGCAGGTTCTGAGTCAGCAAGTCTGGGGCTAGACCTGAGAGTCTGCATTTCTAACCTGCTCCCAGGTGGTGCCCAGTTATTGCTCCGCAGGCTGGCAAAAGATGACCTTGGCTGCAGATCTGAGGGGCTGCGAAGCTCAGGGCGTCCAGTTCCCGGAGTGCCCCCTGCCCAGAACCGACCCCTCCCAGACCCCAGTGAGGGACAGCCCTCTTCCAGGCCTGCCCTAGACCGCTGCCCAGGGAAGCGCACGCACTGCCGCAGCCGCAGCCGCCCAGTCTGATTCCTGGCAACCACTTGGCTGGGCGCCCGCTGCAGCGACAGCATTTCCCACGGGAGGAGCCGCGCCGGGAATGGGCCGCGGGGGAGGGAGGGGGAGGGAGGGAGGCCCCGCCCCGGGAATTGTCCTCTGAAGGGGCGGGGCATGGGCGTCCCCGGCCCTGCTAGCCCCATCTCCTTCCCTGTCCCTGCTTGGGTGAGTAAATTCCTAGTGCTTTGATTCGCTTGCCCCTCCTTCCGTCCCTCCCCACTTCCTCCTCGCTCGCTCGTTCCCTCCACCTTCAGTCTGAGCTGCGCCCTTACCATGGGAAGCCCGCGGTGACCCGGCTGTTCCCTGTCCGCCACCTCCCTCCAGGCAGGAGGCTTATGGAGGGCTATTGCTGGTCTGGGCAGGGCAGGGGCCGTGGTTCCTGGGGAGGACGGAGGAGGTCTCCCACCCGCGAGAACGAGGCCAGGCTAAACTGCTTTCCCGACTCTGCTGGAAGGCAAAACATGAGCCCCTAACAACAGCAACTGTCCTTCCCTCCCAGGAGGACTGCACTCTACAGTCTACAGGACACTTTTCTTGCCACTGTCATGTTTTATCCTCATAAACTCGGTATTCTTGCCATTTCACAGATGGCAAAACTGAGGTCCAGAGAGGCCAAGTCACTAGGACAAGGTGCCAGAGCTCAGAGGACATTCCAGGACCTGAACCTGGTATACCATTCATGTTGTAGGAGAAGCTTTCTGGATCTTCTGGGCCTGGATTATCCAGGAATACCATTCCAACCCTTGAACGTGGGGCTCTAAATTTCCACCAGGATCCTTTTTTTTTTTTCTTTTGAGACAGTTTCCCTTTGTCGCCCAGGCTGGGGTGCAGTGGTGCGATCTCGAAACCTCTGCCTCCCAGGTTGTAAGAGATTCTTCTGCCTCAGTCTCTGGAGTAACTGGGATAACAGGCATGCACCACCATGACCTACTGCTTTTGTATTTATTTATTTATTTATTTATTTATTTTTTCGAGAAAAGTCTCACTCTTATCCCCCAGGTTTGAGTGCAATGGCTCCATTTCGGCTAACTGCAACCTCTGCCTCCCAGGTTCAAATGATTCTCCTGCCTCTGTCTCCCAAGTAGCCAGGATTAAGTCTCCTGCCACCACGCCCAGCTAATTTTGTATATTGTAGTAGAGACGGAGTTTCACCATGTTGACCAGGCTAGTCTCGAACTCCTGACCTCAGGTGATCCACCCACCTCGGCCTCCCCAAGTGCTGGGATTACAGGCATGAGTCACTGTGCCCGGCCTGCTTTTGTATTTTTAATAGAGATGGGGTTTCATCATCTTGGCCAGGCTGGTCTCGAACACCTGACCTCAGGTGATCCACCTGCCTTGGCCTCCCAAAGTGCTGGGATTACAGGCATGAGCCACCCCACCTGGCCACCATCAGGATCCTTAACTTTGAATACCAGAGCTGGAAGGCTAAACCATTATACAGAGGGGGAAACTGAGGCCCACGAAGGGGAAGGGTCTTGCCCAAGCTCAGAAGCCAGATAAGGTTCTGACCCCCACTCCTTAGAGTTTCAGATGAAGTTTCTGGGCCTTTCACAGCTCCCTGTCTTTCCTGCCTGAGCAACTGGGGCCTGTGTTTGGGTACAATGGGTGGGAGGGGTTAGGGCAAGAATCCTCCAAATCAAAGCATGCACCCAGCAGGGAAGGGGAGAAGATTTAGTGCCTCTGAAAATACACTTTGCCTTTAGGCTTTATTTCCTAAGACAGAGATGTGTCACTAAAGCAAGGAGATGATAGTGGGTTTTGACTTGATTTTGTTTTTCACTATTTTGCTTCCCAGGCAGGAGGCCCAAGCCCTGACAACAGAGGTGAGAGAGGCTGTGCCAGCCCTGCTCTGGGCATGTTTGGGCTCAAGGGCCAGACTCTGCCTCCAGTCTAGGGCCAAGCTGGGGCCTGTGGCAGGATCAGATAGAGGTGAGTGCATTTTCTGTGAGTGACCCCATCGAGGCCTAGCCCAGAACAGGTGGGGGCTCTGTGTGGGCCTGGGTGGAGATCTTTCTCACTGGGCACAGACTCAGTTTATGACCAAGGTCAGGGCCCATCCTGGGATCAGGGAACAGGGAGAAGCAGCTCTTAGCTTCTCCCAGGACAGAACCAGCCCAGGATTCTTGCTCTAGGAGGGTGAGTCAGGCAGGCGTCTTGGAGTCCACAGGTCTTAGGCTCTTGGGCTGGAGCACAGGCTCTGGGTGAAGGTGATGTCCGTGAGCTGAGGTCCAGGCTCTCTGGCTCACCAGTGGGTGGGTTTTCAGGGCAGATGAACCCCCCATCTCTACCCACATTCCCCACCTTACAGCTCAACCACCAGGACTCTGTGAACATGACTGGCCATCTCCTTCCACTGCTCCTACTTAAGGTCCTGGTGCTTACACAGGAAAGTGGTACCACAACCAGCTCTTTCTAGTGGCAGCTGGACTTGTGGTTGGGGGGTCGCAGCTTCTCTAACTGTCCTCAGGGCTCTGTCCAGAGGTGTGGATTCTGGTAAACTGGCTAGCTGGAAAGAATAACCAAAAGCCCTCCACCATGGTCAATTTCAGGCTACGCACATGACATCACTACACGTGAAGTTGCGAAGAGATGTGCAGAATTGGCTCCAGAACCCCCCTGTCCCTGTCCCAGGACAGTCCCATTGCCTTCCACGGGGCCCAGAAAGGTTCTGGGGTCCTGCTGGCTTACCAAGTTAGGGTACCCTCGAGGACTTCCTGTCCTGCCCTTGTGCCTGCTGGTGTGAGGTGACTGTGATTATGATTGTGGCTATAGCTGACATTGTGATTGTGATGGTTACTGGTGTCTTTTCAGTGACGGAGAGAAGGGGCCAGTCAAGGAAGTGCCTTTGTCACTCAAGGGACATTGCCAGGTGCCCAGGAGTATGAGGGCCAATTAGGGCCCAGGGTCCTCAGGGTTGTGTTGTGGCTCTATGCAGGAAACTGGAAACCTGATGTAACCTAATGGACACATCTCCTGCCACTCTCCCCTCCCTCCACTGTGCATTGATCACCTGGCCTCATGCTGCACTGAGGAGACAGGAACCCAGCTGTGGGATGCGCTCACCTTTCCATGTTGTAATCTGTATTCCCACCTGTACCGTGCCCATCTTCTCCTTCCTGACTCCCATCTGAGGTTGAGTCCCTCCTCTTATCAAAGGACAGTCTTTTTTTTTGAGATAGAGTCTTGCTGTCGCTCAGGCTGGAGTGCAGTGGTGCAATCTCAGCTCACTGCAACTTCTGCCTCCCCAGTTCAAGCAATTCTCCTGTCTCAGCCTCCTGAATAGCTGGGATTACAGGCGTGCACCACCATGCCTGGCTAATTTTTTTGTATTTTTAGTAAAGATGGGGTTTCACCATGTTGGCCAGGCTGGTCTCGAACTCCTGACATCAAGTGACCCTCCCACCTTTCCCTCCCAAAGTGTTGGGATTACAGGCGTGAGCCACCACTCCAGGCCTAAAAGACAGTCCTTAGTGGCTTCCCATTGGCTGGAATAAAATGCTGATTCTTTACGGGAGACTTTAGCCTCATCTCCCCCTCACATCCCCGGCTCCTTGTGTTCCAGTTTCCACTGGCCCCTTTTCCGTTCTACAAGCACGACAAGCTTGTTCCTACCTCAGGGACTTGGAGCCCACAGTTGCCTCCTAGTCTCTGCATGTCTGGTTCCTCATCCTCCCAGTCTTGGCCCAAAGAGCCCTTCCCGACCTTTCCCTCTAAAGGGGGCTCCCCAGTTACTCTCCATCTTTTCACCTTTGTTGTGGTCGGCCCAGCTCTGATCGTCTGCCGTTGCCTTGTTTACTGCAGTGTGACTTGTTTCAGGGTCTTCCCTATAAGAGTGTAAGCTCCATGAGGGCAGTGTGCTCATTCTCTGTGGTACCTGGAATCTGGCTGGTACGAGATAAATGCACATGGAATATGTATATACCTGTCTGTGTTTATTTCCCCTTTTTGTCCCTGGGCCGTTGTTAACATCTTGCTTTCGGGTCCAAGCCTGGTTTCTTCTCTCCACTGGGCTATAAAGGGAATGGGCCAAGTGTCCCCCCCACATTTGGGCCAGAATATGAAAGAAGAGCTAGTACTCTGTAGGCGCCCCGGTGGTGGGGGCAGCAGAGGTTGCTGGGTGAGCCCAAGGGGCTTTGAGCCTCCTGGAGTTGAGAAGGCCGGGAGCCTCCAACTTTGATTTGCTTTTGGTACAGAGGGCAGCATTTCCTCCAGCTTCTGTGTGCATCCCGGCCCCCGGGCTTCCTCTCTGAGCAGGACTTTCGTTGTCTTCTGTCTGCCCTGTGCCCATTTCCTCCTTCCTCCCTCACTCCTGAGGATGAGATCCTCCTCTTATCAAAGGACAGCCCTTCCTGTCTTCCCATTACATCCAAAGCCCCTTTCTCTTTGGGGAGGAGCCCCCACTACGTGAGTCTTGACGGACATCTGGGCCCTATCGCCCACTATAGAAGCTGGGGGGGACCACAGACGCCTCTTCCTGCTCCCCGCCAGGGAGGACATGGGCACATAACCTGCAGCGGCCAAGGCGCATAGCCCAGGGCTTGGAGTCAGTGATGCCAAGACAGGAGGGTGAGAATTCATTTAGAAAGGTGGCCTTTGCCAGCCTGGCCAATATGGTGAAACCCTGTGTCTACTGAAAATTAAAAAAAAAAAAAATTAGCTGGGCATGGTGGCGCGTGCCTGTAATCCCAACTACTCAGGAGGCCGAGGCAGGATAACTGCTTGAACCCGGGAGGCTGAGGTTGCAGTGAGCGAGATTGTGCCGCTGCACTCCGGCCTGGGTGACAGAGGGAGACTCTTCTCAAAAAAAAAAACAAAACAAAAAAACTGGTCTTTGGTAGCAGTTGCCAATATGGTGTCCGGTGGTGACAGTGATGTCCAGGTGTCTTGCAGCAGGTTTGGCCTGTCCAATGCTGTCACTTCCTTCATTTCTGCTTTCATCTGAGCTTGGGAGGTAGTTTGAGAAGTCGCGGTTGCAGTTGTGGAGGGGTGGGGAGAGCAAGACCCCTTTGGAGAGGAGCTAACAGGGTTTCCTGCCCCAGAGCTCTGCTGCCACTCTGGTGCCCAGAACCCGCCCCCTAAATTCCGCTGTCTGAGAGCTCAGGGTTGAGCCCCCTCCCTCCTCCACCACATCGCCTGAGGCTCCTCCCACCAGGTATCCCAGCTGAAGAGGCTCTTCCCTGGGAACTGCTGCCTCAGCCCAGATTCAAGTCAGACAACAGGAAGGACTTCCTGACTGGGGGGATGGGAGGCCCTGGACAAGGTCAGTGGGGGCATTTCTATCCCAAGACAAGGGACTGACTTCTGGAGGCTCTTTTCCAAATGACAGACAGAAAGAGCAGAGTCTTCTTCAACCTGGCCAGGGCAGGGAGAGAAGGTTTTTAGAACAGGGCAAAGCACGTAGGGCCAAAGAGCACCAAGGTTAAGAGCTCAGACTCTGGATCTAGACTCCCTGTGTTACATCCCAGCTCTGTCACTAACTAGTTGTGTCATCTTGGGTAAGCTACTTAACTCTGCTTCAGTTTTTTTATCTGTAAAATAGGAGCAATAGTAGTACCTATCTCAGGAGGTTTAAATGAGTGAGTTGAAATTTGTAAAGTGTCAGAGCAGTGCCTGGCACAAAATGACCATTATATAAATTATTTATTTATTTATTTATTTATTTATTTGAGATGGAGTCTCACTCTGTCAGCCAGACTGGAGTGCAATGGCACGATCTCAGCTCACCACAACCTCTGCCTCCCGGGTTCAAGCGATTCTCCTGCCTCAGCCTCCTGAGTAGCTGGGATTACAGGCATGCACCACCACGCCTGGCTAATTTTGCGTTTTTAGTAGAGACGGGTTTTCTCCATGTTGGTCAGGCTGGTCTCCAACTCCCAACCTCAGGTGATCCACCCGCCTCGGCCTCCCAAAGTGCTGGGATTACAGACATGAGCCACCGCGCCCGACCGTAAATGTTTAATAAAAGAAAGAAAAGATATTAGCAGCTTCCATCTGAGAGCTACCTGGCACTGGGCACCGTGCCATGTTCTTTATTTGCATTACCTCTAATCCCCACATTACACGATAAGATAATTATTCTTGCTCCTATCCTGCAGATGAGGAAACTGAGGACCAGAGAGGGGAAGTCAGTTGTCTAAGTTGACCTAGACGGATTCTTTGAGTTCGCTATTTTATCACACTCTTGCTTTTCTCCACCACAAAGGCAAAACATTGATGAGGCAGGGGGATGGACAAAATGGGCCTTCCAGAGGTGCTCCAGAGACACCTGGACATCACTGTCACCACCAGACACCATATTGGCAACTGCTACCAAAGACCAGTTTTTTTTGTTTTGTTTTTTTTGAGAAGAGTCTCCCTCTGTCACCCAGGCCGGAGTGCAGCGGCACAATCTCGCTCACTGCAACCTCAGCCTCCCGGGTTCAAGCAGTTATCCTGCCTTGGCCTCCTGAGTAGTTGGGATTACAGGCACGCGCCACCATGCCCAGCTAATTTTTTTTTTTTTTTTAATTTTCAGTAGACGCTCCCAGCCACACTACAGCCAAAGAGCCCTCCGTTCACAAACCATGCCGTCCTCGTCAGAACCTGGGAAGGGTTCCTAGTTGTGCAGGGTAAGTAGTATGGTCTGAGCCGCAAACATCTCATTAAGCAATTACCCCAGAGAGCACCAAGGCAAGGAAGTGACCTCACTGCCATGTCGACACCACCCTGCCGCCAGGGTGGGAGTAATGGGGGTAATCATGGCCGTGGTGGCAATGACATTGATGGTGACGCTGAGTGACAAAAAGGTGATGGCTCTATTAGATCTTGATGTTGGCAGAGGAAGTGAGGGGGCTGGTAATGACTTGAGGGTAGTTCAAGTGATTGTTAATGGCGGTGGCAGATCACAGTCTTGGTGGAGAGGTGACAGTGGTAGTGGCGATTTGTGGGACAGACGCTGTGGCTTGGCTCGCTCAAGTCCATTGCACCCTCCTAGCTGGGGTGGCTGGACAGCAAAGCACTGCCTGTCCCTTCCCTGTGGTGCCTGTGTAGGGACAGGCTCCACCAAGAGACTCACTGCAGCAAGGTTTGGAAGGCAGAATCCTCTCTGCTTCAGTTTCCTCATTTACAAAATAGGAATAGGCCGGATGTAGTGGCTCTCGCCTGTAATCCCAGCACTTTGGGAGGCCGAGGCGGGCAGATCACCTGAGGTCAGGAGTTCGAGACTAGTCTGAGCAACATGGTGAAACCCTATCTCTACTAAAAATATAAAAATTAGCTGGGTGTTGTGGTGGGCACCTATTGTAATCCCAGCTACTCAGGAGGCTGAGGCAGAACAATTGCTTGAACCTGGGAGGCGGAGATTGCAGTGAGCCGATATTGCACCATTGCACTCCAGCCTGGGTGACAAGAGTGAAACTGCATCTCCAATAAATAAATAAATAAATAAAAATAAAATAAAATAGAAATAATAATAGAACAGTGCCTGTGGCACATAATAAGCACTATGTAAGCATTGGTTGTTGTTGCTAAATTGTCATTTTATTAATTTTAAGTTATTTTGTGCCCCCTTTTGGCTGTTTCTGCCAGCCTGCAAGGTCGTGGGAACACGAGGTTTTTCTGCACTGGCGATCTGGTGTCAGGTCTCCAGCATTTAAGGCTCCAGCCTTGTGCTTGCTCAGAAGTAGTCGCAGGGCTGAAAGCAGGGGTAGCAGCTTCTTAAATCCAGCTTTCTAATCCCTGCATTGAAGCTTCAGGGGTAAGTTTTTGAATTCATAGCTCTGGCGTTGGCTTTCTCAGTGGGTCAAGTGTGGAAAGGTCTGGAATCATTCCTGGAGGCTTGGCTCATTGGGACTCTCTGATGGTTGTGCAAGGACCTACTGCCCTGTATTAAATACCTTTCTGCTAAAAACACCAAGAGGGGTTTCTATTTCCTGCATTGAGATAGACCCTGCTCTCACCAGACCCTGCCACGTTCTCTGCCTCCCCTCTTCTGGGTCCTCATCTCTGCTGCTCTTTCCTTGGCGTCATCATTGCCACCTCTATGCGTTCTGAAACTCCACCTTCCAGGCTCCCCCTCCCCGAGTCCTGTCCTCTCCTCTCCGTCTCTTCCTCTTCCTCCTTCATGGTGGGGCTTCTCGGGGGGCTGGCTGCCACGGCCTCACATGTCCCAAACTCACCGCATGGTCTTCTCTCCCCAGTTTGGCCTCTGTCTTAGCCTGGGGCCCAAACCACAAAGAAAGCTGGGAGCCTCCCTAGAACTTGAGCCTCTTTCCACCCTCCACTCTGTCTGGGTCTTCTAACATTCAGTGAGCGCCTACTGTGTACTGGGCCGAGCAGCACCCAGAGTTGAGGTTGACCCAGCGTGGGCTCCTGGATGTATGTAAACACCTGTGAAGTTCCACAAATGAGAGGGATGATCTGTAATAAGTCTAGATTTTCAACAGTCAACAGGGAGGTTCAAAGACGTGGCCACCTTGCCTCAGTTTGGGTCACCTCTAAAGGGCCCTTTCAGCCCCAGAATTCCCTGTGGAACAGGCTGAGGCCTCGGCCGTAACTTCTGCTTCTCACTCCCTTTTGGGGTGGTCCCTGAGAGCAGCCCCCCATAAGCTGCTGAGTGAGGATCTCCTCCAAGTCTGTTTCAGGACCCCGGAGCCCAGAGGTGACTGCCTCTGAGACAACCAACCAGCCATAGTAGAGGCTCTGGCTTGGCACCCACTGGAGTCCCCTGAGGGTCAGACTTTCCTGCCTCCTCCTTCTTTCTCCATTTCTGCAGCCACCACATGAGGCCAAGGTCATGGCGCATCTAAATCTCCACAGCTTCTTTAGTGGTTTCCCTCCCCTCTCTTGCCTCTTCTGACTCCTTCTCCACAGGGCAGCCAGAAGGATCCCAGCAGATCCAGCCAATCTACAGCTTAAGCCCTTCAAGGCTACCCATTGCTTTGACGATAAATTGAGCTCCTGACCCCAGGAGTTACCTCCCAGCTCTGCACACCTCCTCTCAGCTGCCGCAGCTGCCTCAAGGCTGCCTTCCTGTTCCCCACGCCTCCCTCCGCAGCAGGGCTCTTTTCCCTCAGCTCCTTTCCGGCCTTCAGATTTCAGTCAAATGTCCCATCCTCAGGGACAAGGGCATGCCTGCTCCCCAGGAGCAGCCTGTTACCGGTTAATGGGGAGGCTCAAAGGCCCAGCAACCTTGCCTCAGTTTGGGTCCACTCTGAAGGGCCTTCCCAGTTTCTCAGAGAAACCACTTCTTCATTTTTTTTTTTTTTTTTTTTTTGAGGTGGAGTCTTGCTCGGTTGCCCAGGCTGGAGTGCAGTGGCGTGATCTTGGCTCACTGCAACCTCTGCCTCCTGAGTTCAAGTGATTCTTCTGCCTCAGCCTCCCAAGTAGCTGGAACTACAGGCACACACCACCACACCCAGCTAACTTTCAGGGAAACCACTTCTGATCCCCACCTGTCACCTCCACCAGGTGGGTGCAGCCCCCGCTCCATCCTGCACTGGCTTCCTGTGGTTTTTGTTCTCAGCCCTTACCCACACTTTGCAATTGTCTTCGTTTGTTTTTAACAAATATTTATTGAGCATCTCTTATGTACCAGGCATGTTCTAGGCTCTGATAGAGCAGTGGACAAGAGAGACAAGAATCCCTGCCCTGGATGAGGAAATAGACGATAACTAACAAATACAAAATAGAATGTGAGTTCTGGCCGGGCACGGTAGCTCACGCCTATAATCCCAGCACTTTGGGAGGCTGAGGTGGGCGGATCACCTGAGGTCAGGAGATCGAGACCAGCCTGACCAACATGGAGAAACCCTGTCTCTACTAAAATACAAAATCAGCCTGGCATGGTGGTGCCTGCCTATAATCCCAGCTACTCGGGAGGCTGAGGCAGGAGAATCACTTGAACCAGGGAGGCAGAGGTTGTGGTGAACCGAGATCGCGCCATTTTACTCCAGCCTGGGCAATAAGAGTGAAACTCCATCTCAAAAAAAAAAAAAAAAAAAAAAAAAAAAGAATGTGAGTTCTATTTTTCTAGGCCGGTGCTCTGGAAGAAAGTGAGGCAGGGCAAGGGGAGGCAGGAAGGAAGGTGCTTTCTTGAGATGGTGACATTTGAACAGAGGCTGTTGTGGAATGAGAGAGGAAGACATGGGGACGTCTAGTTGTGGAATATTCAGGGCAGAGGACCAGAGGCCGGGATGTGCCTGTGAACTTGAGACACAGGGAGGCTAGTGTGTTGGGGGAAGGGAGCGAGGGGCAGTGGCCAGAGATGAGGTGGGAGAGCTGACAGGGCGCCCCATCATGTGGGGCCTCGTAAGTCACCAGGAGTTTGGGTTTTACTCTGCGTGGGGGTCCATGGAAGGTTCAGAGAGAGAGTGCACAGGAAGCTCACTGTGGCCGGGGTGGGGAACTATCCGAAGAAGGACACTGGGGCCTTGTTCATAGGACAGTGCACTCATCCTGAAAGAGACGGAGGGCAGCGTTGAGGTGAGAAGCATCTGGCCTTGGGATACAGAAGGCAGCACCCACAGCATGTGCCTGCAGGTTGGCTGAGACGGGGGGAGAGAGACTGCAAGGGTGACACCTGTGAAGGGAACCCCTGGCTTTTGTGTGATGACCTCATTACTCTCTGCCTTCCTTTCTGTTCAGGAGAACAGGGACGTTGGTCTGGTGTGTTTGTTGGCGTGGAGTTTAGCCTATTACCTGGTAAAAAGTAGATGCTTTATGAATGTTTGTTGAATGACTGAATGAAAGACGTGGCATATGCAGATCAAAGGAGATAGACAGATAGAAGGATAGATAGATAGATAGAAAGATAGATAGAAAGATAGATAGATAGATAGATAGATAGATAGATAGATAGACAGACAGATAGATAGCACAGCCTCCAGCTCGCTCTGGCCACAAGGTGGGCATGCTGCCAAGCCAGCCTGGCATAGCCTCCCCTGGGAGCAACCTCCCTCCCACTCACAATCTGGCCCCTTGGAGTCTAGAGGGGCCCAGCTTGGAACAGCTATGCCCAAAGGGTAGGCACAGGTGCCCAGGTTGGTGCCCACTCTGTGCTTCAGACCCCCGGGGTCTGAGCCAACTTCCCCACCCCTCGGGAGACATGGAAGAGATGTGATGGGGACACAGGACTCCAGGCAGGCTCCTCCCTTCCCTGGCTGCTCTTGCAATCCTCTCTCCGGGGCAGGGGAAGCCCGCGGAGCTCACTTTCCCCTGGCTCAACTGGAGAAACAGTCAGCTGACCGTGGCCTCGGGTCCTTCATCCCACCTAATTGGTGCCCGTGGGCAAGCACTGGATCGCTATTGATCTTCAGGGGCTCTATCTGAGGCATTGGGGGTGAGAGTTAGCCTTGGACACTACTGTGAAGGTTCGTTGAGATTAATTTGCGGCACCTTGTGATTCCCTCACCTGGGCCCCCTATATTTTTCTCTCCTCATCCTTAGCCCAATTTCTTTTTCTCTCTCTCTCTCTCTTTTTTTTTTTTTGAGACAGAGTCTCCCTCTGTCGCCCAGGCTGGAGTGCAGTGGCGCGATCTCGGCTCACTGCAACCTCTGCCTCCCGGGTTCACGCCATTCTCCTGTCTCAGCCTCCTGAGTAGCTGGGAGTACAGGCGCTCGCCACCATGTTCAGCTAATGTTTTGTATTTTTAGTAGAGATGGGGTTTCACCGTGTTAGCCAGGATGTTCTCGATCTCCCGACCTTGTGATCCGCCTGCCTCAGCCTCCCAAAGTACTGGGATTACAGGCGTGAGCCACCGCACCCGGCAACCCAATTTCTAACTACATATTTATTGGTGTGATTAACTACTGGATGTCTGTAAGCTGTCCAGGTGCAAGGACAGTGCCTACCTCGTTCACCAGGATATACTGGAAGCCCGGCACCATGCCTGGCTTATATAAGAGGCACTCTGTAAGAGCTGAATGAATGAATGGAGGGATGAATGAATGAAAGCACTTAGTAAAGTCTAAAGCAGGAGTGATGGGAAAGGACGGACGATAGTAATTGTAAAATAACTACTGTCAAGCAGGCAGAGGCAGCAACACAGCAGGAGTTCCCCCAGCCTGTGGCTGGGCAGGCTGTACCCTGAGCGGCCTCCTCCCCACCGCACCTCTTCCTACACTCCGGGGTCACAAGCCTTGGTAAGGCTGAAAGTAACAACAGCTGTTTCACCGGTACTGCCTCATTTAACCTGCATGAGAGGATCTTGAGATGATGCTGTCATTATTCCCACTGTAAAGATTTGGAAACTGGGGCTCCGGGAGCTTCAGTAATTTACCTGAGATAAATGAATGGTGGGGCTGGGATTCACACACAGGTCTATTGAAGGTCACAGCCCCCCCGAGGGTTCATGTTGACACTCTCCTGCCCCTCTGGTCACCTTTAAACCTTCCAATCTCTTCATCCCCATCTTTTTCTTTTTTTTTTTTTTGAGATGGAGTCTTGCTCTGTCACCCAGGCTGGGGTGTGGTGGTGCCATCTCAGCTCACTACAACTTCTGCCTCTTGGGTTCAAACAATTCTTGTGCCTCAGCCTCCAGAGTAGATGGGACTACAGGCGCCCGCCACCACACCCGGCTAATTTGTGTGTTTTTAGTAGAGATGGGGTTTCACCATGTTGGCCAGGCTTGTCTCGAACTCTTGATCTCAAGTGATCTGCCCGTGTCAGCCTCCTAAAGTGCTGGGATTACAGGCATGAGCCACCATGCCAGGCCACCTGTCCTCATCTTTTCTCCTCCAGAGTCCTTGTGCTCTCCCCAGCAGCTTTGAGCAGGCACCTCTCAGAGCCTCATTCTACCTGTCTGTAAAATGGACACACAAATCTCTGACTGTTTTGTAATGAAGGTCCATGAGGATGGGAATGTTCTGTGTAAAACATGTAAACATGTTCTGTGTAAAAGAGCTGAGTGAAGTGGAGCCAAAGTAGTGAAGATGCTGCAGTGACCTGTGCAAGGTCACCCTGTGGTGGCAGGGGAACAGGTCTCTGCCCTCTGGCTGGGCACCATGGGCAAGTGAGTGTGAGGGTGGGTGGCTGTGTGAGTGTGATTGTGCGTGTAGACTACCCCAGGACCGACCTCTTGAAGGTCAAGAAAAGCCCCTGTTGCAGGCCGGACATGGTGGCTCACGCCTGTAATCCCAACACTTTGGGAGGCCAAGGCAGGTGGATCATCTGAGGTCAGGAGTTCAAGACCAGCCTGGCCAACATGGTGAAATCCCATCTCTACTAAAAATACACATATTAGCCAGGCATGGTGGCGGGTGCCTGTAATCCCAGCTACTCAGGAGGCAGAGGCAGGAGAATTGCTTGAACCCTTGAAGGCAGAGATTGCAGGGAGCCGAGTTTGTGCCATTGCACTTCAACCTGGGCAAGAGGGAAACTCTGATTCAAAAAAAAAAAAAAAAAGGAGAAGCCCCTGCTGCTTCCAATTTTAAGGCTTCCAGTGTTATTAAATTAAAAAATAAAAACCTCATGCATTTTAAAGATTTATGTTTAACAAACGAACTTTTTAAAAACACACATACACAATGCAATGCCATGTAATTGTGCTATTCACAAGATAATTAGAGGGTTTATAGAAAATATGAATTCATGGTGCACGGCGGGAGGTGTGGCTGGGTAACGAGATGCAAGCTCACAATGGCCTGGCTAGCAGCTCCTGCGTTCCTCCCATTGTGTCCCTTTGTCACTACATGTTACATCCTCATTTGGGCATGCCAGTGGCCAAGAGACCTTCCTCCATCTGGCCTCTGCCTCGCGTTATCTCCACACCCTTGGCCCCCTCTCTGGCTTTGCATTATTTATTAATTTTTTATTTTTGAGACAGCGTCTTTTTTTTGAGACACAGGGCAGGAAGAAGTCCATTAATTAATCCATATACCAGTACACTCACAGATGTTTATTGAGCTCCTGTTTTGTATTCTGGAATCCATGTTTTGCTGTGGGGACATGGCAGTGAAGAAAACAGACAAGGTCCCTGCTCTCAGGAAGCCCACAGTCTTGGGTGGGAGACAGACACTTAAGTAAATCGGGCCATATAAACAGTGATGGGGCTGTGAAGGGGATTAACAGGAACGGAGATAGAATTACAGGAGACCGGCTGGATGCAGTGGCTCACGCTTGTAGTCCCGACACTTTGGGAGGCCAAGACGGGCGGATCACGAGGTCAGGAGATCGAGACCATCCTGGCTAACATGGTGAAACCCCGTCTCTACTAAATATACAAAAAATTAGCCGGGCGTGGTGACGGGCACCTGTAGTCCCAGCTACTCAGGAGGCTGAGGCGGGAGAATGGCGTGAACCTGGGAGGCGGAGCTTGCAGTGAGCCGAGATCGTGTCACTGCACTCCAGTCTGGGGGACAGAGCGAGACTCTGTCTCAAAAAAAAAAAAAAAAAAAAAAATTATCTGGGCGTGGGGGCGGATGCCTGTAGTCCCAGCTACTCAGGAGTCTGAGGCAGGAGAATCACTTGAATCCAGGAGGCAGAGGTTGCGGTGAGCCGAAATCATTCCACTACACTCTAACCTGGACACAAAGCTAGACTCCATCTGAAAAAAAAAAAAAAAAAAAAAAGAATGACAGGAAAACCTACTGTTCAGTGCAGGTCTCACACAGAGTTGGCACCTTCTTTTTTTTTTTTTTTGAGACAGAGTCTCTTTCTGTCGCCCAGGCTGGAGTACAGTGACTCCATCTTAGCTTACTGCAATCTCCACCTCTCGGATTCAAGTGATTCTTCTGCCTCAGCCTCCCGAGTAGCTGGGATTACAGGGGTCTGCCACCAAGCCTGGCTAATTTTTGTATTTTTATTTATTTATTTATTTATTTATTTTTGAGACGGAGTCTTGCTTTGTCGCCCAGGCTAGAGTACAGTAGAGCTATCTCAGCTCACTGCAACCTCTGCTTCCCGGGTTCAGTTCAAGCTATTCTACCTCAGCCTCCCAAGCAGCTGGGATTACAGGCACCCGCCACCATGCCTGGCTAATTTTTGTGTTTTTAGTAGAGACGGGGTTTCATCATGTTGGCCAGGCTGGTCTCGAACTCCTGACTTCAAGTGATCCACCCCCTTTGGTCTCCCAAAGTGCTGGGATTACAGGTGTGAGCACTGTGCCCAGTCCCAAACCACATTTGAATTAGAGCTGAAGGGCTCCAGGGCCAAATGGCTGTTAAGGGGCAGGACCAGCTGCCTCACTGTCACTCTCCTTTACAGAGAAAAGCTATTCTGGTCCAGTTCTTAGCTGCGTGACTTTGGGAAAACTCCTTCATCTCTCTGTGCCTCAGTTTCCTCATCTGTAAAATGTTTTTTGTTTGTTTGTTTTTTTAGATGGAATCTTGCTCTTGTTGCCAAGACTGGAGTGCAATGGCGCAATCTTAGCTCACTGCAACCTCCGCCTCCCAGGGTCAAGTGATTCTCCTGCCTCAGCCTCCTGAGTAGCTGGATTATAGATACCACCACCAAGACTGGCTAAATTTTTGTATTTTCAGTAGAGACAGGGTTTCACCATGTTGACCAGGCTGGTCTTGAACTGTTGACTTCAGGTGATCCACCTGCCTCAGCCTCCCAAAGTGTTGGGATTACAGGCGTGAGCCACCACACCCGGACTTATTTATTTATTTATTTATTTAATTTTTTTTGAGACGTAGTTTCGCTCTGTCACCCAGGCTGGAGTGCACTGGCACCATGTCAGCCCACTGCAACCTCCACCGCCCGGTTCAAGTGATCCTCCTGCCCAGCCTCCAGAGTAGCTGGGATTACAGGTATCCACTACCACACCCGGCTAATTTTTGTATTTTTAGTACAGACAGGATTTCACCACGTTGGCCAGACTGGTTTCGAACTACTGACCTCAGGTGATCCGCCCGCCTGGGTCTCCCAAAGTGCTGGGATTACAGGGGTGAGCCACTGCGCCCGGCTGTAAAATTATAATAAGCATGCCTTAAATATAACTTCCTTTTAAGGCTGTTCAAGAAATAAATGTGCTAAGGGCCTGTAAAGGGCTGAGCAGAGAGGCTGGCATAGTCAGTGCTCAGTAAATGGAAAGGAGAAGATGGAGATGAGGAGGATGGAGGGCCAGAAAGTTGGCCAGGCTTCCTCTATCCTTGGACGTCGGGGCTCCGCTCAGTCTTGGCAGTTCCAGGAATGGCCACGAGATGGCGCCTGAATCCCAGGTATGAGAGACTCAGCGGCGCTTCTTAGCAGAGGAAGCTGTTTTGGGGAAAAGGGGCCAGAGAAGCAGGTAGGCTCCTGAGGTTTGGATGGAGTGAGGCTTGGCATTAGATTTGCTTAAAGTCCAGCCATTTCAGCCTCTCCCTTCGGTTTGTCTCCTAGGGATTCCCTGTATGTACCCCTTTCCCTCCAGCCCTCCAGCACTGGAGCCCAAGTCTCCCGCTGAGCTCCCTCTCCCTCCACACCCAGGCTTCTTAAACCAACCCCTCCTCCTCCCCTGTCATTCATGCACCAGGTAGGAGGACTTAACGGAACACTTCCTGTGGGTCTTGCAGGGTGGGGAGCCAGAGGAAATGACCTGGTTCCTGTTCTTAGCATCCTGGGGGTGGGATGGGAGGTAGGAATAGAAACCAAAAGAGATAAATGGAAAACAGGCAGGACTGGCTTAAGACTTCTTCTCCATCTGTAGGCTGAACCCGTTATCCTCATTTTGCAGAAGCAGAAACTGAGGCTCAGAAGCGTTGGGCCACACGCATGCATTGCCTTTCCCAGGTAGCTGGTGCTCCATCCCCAGTAATAAGGTGAGTTATATCTAAACATATCCATAGACTCATTCAACAGCGTCTACAAGAGCGCCGCAGTTCTAGCAAGGATCAGACCTGGCCCCTGCCCTTGGGAGCTGGCCTTCTGGAGGGTGAGGCTGGGTCTGGTGGCCAGAGGATGGAATTGTTGGCCCCGCCTGAACCGGTTGGGGGAGGGATGGGAGGAAATGTGTGAGAGACTTTGTAGGCTTCTTATGCGCCAAGGACCTGCTCCAGTATAACTTTCAAAGAGGCAAAATCATGACTCCCATACAAATTAAAGTGAACATGTGTCAAAGATTTTCTTTGACTTATTAATTGACATGGAATCAGCAAGATGTTAAAATAAGTTCAACTGGCCGGGCGCGGTGGCTCAAGCCTGTAATCCCAGCACTTTGGGAGGCCGAGACGGGCGGATCACGAGGTCAGGAGATCGAGACCATCCTGGCTAATATGGTGAAACCCTGTCTCTACTAAAAATACAAAAAACTAGCCGGGCGAGGTGGTGGGCGCCTGTAGTCCCAGCTACTCGGGAGGCTGAGGCAGGAGAATGGCGTAAACCCGGGAGGCGGAGCTTGCAGTGAGCTGAGATCCGGCCACTGCACTCCAGCCTGGGCAACAAAGCGAGACTCCGTCTCAAAAAAAAAAAAAAAAAAAAAATTAGTTCAACTGAGAATTTGACTTACGGGTATTTATATTCTCTACTGGACAAAATTCCTTTGCACGGTTATGAGCAGGAATCATTTGCTTTGTGATCTCTTTTCCTCAAATTGCCTCTATCCCTACAGAGCTATAAAGCCAATCAAAGACAATCGAAAGCACACAAGCACACACCCCTGAAGAATCAGATCATCACTAGAGTCCATAGCCAACACCCGGCACTCCTCTGAAAGGAACACACCCAGAAGTCGCTTGCCTTTTCCCAGGCTTTGATATATTTTCTTGGCCGACTCTTGGAAGGATCAGGATGAATCAGGTAGCAGCTGTTGGTGAGCAGGCAGGCCATCTTAGAGCCTGGTCCTCCTCTTTCCAAAATCTTCCCCATTCAGGCGGTAACTTCCAGCTGCAGCCAGGTGGGTAACCGCCAGCAGGTGGCGCTGAGGCAAATTCTCAGCTGCACGTGGGGAATTCTTGACCCTTGGGCTCCCTAGGAGTCAGGTTTCCTGACTTCAGGATTTCATGGGGCCCTTTCTCCCCACCCCCTCCCCACCTTCTCCTCCTTCTCCTCCTCCTCCTCCTTCTCTTCCTCCTCCTCCTCCTTCTTCCTGCTTCTTTTTTTTTTTTTTTTTTTTTTTTTTTTTTGTGGTGGTTGCTTAGTTTTTTGAGACGTGGTCTCGCTATGTTGCCCAAGCTGGTCTTGAACTCCTGGGCTCAAGTGATTCACCTGCCTCGGCCTCCCAAAGTGTAGGGATCACAGACATGAGCCACTGCACTGGGCCATTTCCCCCACTTTTGGTTCAAGTTTTCTCATGATCACAGGGCCGCTTCCAAGTGAGCTCATCTCGAGCCATAAATTCAACCGTTCACTGATTCAATCAATCTTTCATTTGACAAAGTGTCCAGGTGCCAAATTGTATTCCTGAGGCTCTCCAGGAATTCTTTGTGTCCCAGAAGCAGCCCTTGTCTCTGCTTGTCCCGTTTTGCTGCTCCCAGGAGCAAGGCCTCACTCACCTTTGAAAATGAATTCTGCCATCTCAGGACCCCACCCCACCCTGCCCCACCCCTGCCCTGCCTTTGGGTGTGTCCACACCCCCTGGAAACCTGGAAAAGTCACCTCAGCAGAGGTTGAATAAAAAGCTTTACTTTTCTCTCTCCTTTCAAGCTCTCATTCCCCCCTCCCTTTTTTTTGAGACCGAATCTTATTCCATCACCCAGGCTGGAGTGCAGAGGTGCAATCTCAGCTCACTGCAAGCTCTGCCTCCTGGATTCAAGTGATTCTCATGCCTCAGGCTCCCGAGTAGCTGGAATTACAGGTGCACACCACCATGCCCAGCTAATTTTTGTATTTTTAGTAGAGACAGGGTTTCACCATGCTGGCCAGGCTGGTCTCAAACTCCTGACCTCAGCCTCCCAATGTGCTGGGATTGCAGGTGTGAGCCACTGCTCCTAGCCTCATTCCCATTTTACAGGTGAAAAAGTGGCTACTGCTCCTCTGGGTCTGTCCTGGCTGTGGGGAAGGCTGTATCTCTGCTGTACTCCACTTTACTCAGGCCAGAGGATGGCTGAAGAGCTGCCCCCAGGCTTCACTGTTTCCCTGGCCTTCCCATAAACTCACATTCGTGGAGGACTGCAGCATAAGAAGCACCTCCCGTGCGCTTCCCAAGGGCCTGGAAAGTTCTCCAGAATGTAGTGGGAATAACTACAAGCACAGTCCCATCCCAACTCAGCAGGGAAGGAGTGCTGGGGTGACCACAGCTCCCTCCTCAGCTGAGACCCTGCCCTGGGGTAGGGGCAGCAGGCCAAGGGGATGGAGGTGGGCAGGCAGAGTCTGCAGGCCATCATGGTAGTGAGGCCTGCACTGGGGCCAGGACACACATCTGTCCCACTGGGTGCTGGGCAGTGTTTCCCTGGCTCCTTGGTTCTTCCCTGTATGCTGGGTGCAGAATTGTGGGGCATCAGGGAGAAAACCTTCCTCTTCTAGGTAAGGGTCTCTTAGGGTCTCTGCCCTCCATCCCGTGACTGTGACAGCAGCAGGAAAGAGGTCACCCCAGTGCTCCTGCGTCTCAGGGATTCCCTGAAAGGAGAATCTGAGAGAAAAGAGTAGGAGTCCTTGGGAAGCAGATCGTGAGTAGAAAGGTCCCTGGTCTCTGGCCACCTGGGGCCTGCAGGCAGTGAGGTCTGCTGGGAATGAAGTGAATGGTGGGGTAAATTTGAAGTCAGGTAGGAGAGAAGCAGCACCAGACCCCCAGGGCCCGGACAAGCCTGCCAGCTCCCTGCAATTTGCACGACCTTGCATCTCTCTTCCTTTCCTGGGAAGCATGTGGTCTGATAGCTTCCAGGATGACAGCTTGTGCTGGGGCCTGGACTTCTCTGCTCTGACAGATTCAGACATTTGTCTTAGTTTGTTTTCTGTTACTTACAACAGAATGCTGAAACTGGGTAATTTCTAAAGGAAATGAGTGTATTTTTAAAGTTCTGGAGGCTGGGAAGTCTAAGGTGGAGGGGCCACATTTGGTGAGAGCCTTCTTGCTGGTGGGAGCTCTCTGTAGTCCTGTGGGAGGGCAGGACATCACACGGTGAGGGGGCACAGGGGTGTCCCTCAGTGTCCCTTCCTTTTCTTGTAAAGTCCCCAGTCCCACTCCCATAATCACCAGTTAACTCATTAATCCATTAACCCACGAGATTAATCCATTGGGCCGAGCCTTCATGATTCAATCACCTCTTAGAGGTCCTACCTCTCAATACAGCCACATTGGGGATTAAATTTCAGCATAGCCTGGGTGCACTGGCTCATGCCTGCAGTCCCAGCATTTTGAGAGGCCAAGGTGGGCGGATTGCTTGAGCCCAGGGGTTCTAGACCAGCCTGGGCAACATGGTGAAACCCCATCTTGACAAAAAATAAAAAAAATTAGCCAGGCATGGTGGTATGCACGTGTAGTCCTAGCTACTCCAGGGGCTGAGGTAGATTGCCTGAGCCCAGGGAGGTTGATGCTGCAGTGAGCCATGACTGTGCCCCTGCACTCCAGCCTGGGCAACAGAGTGACACCGTGTCTCAAAAACATAAAAGAAAAAAATCTTTCAACATGAGTTTTGGCAGGGACAAATAGTCCAACCATAACAATATCCCAGAGTTATTCCATCAGGATGGGTCCCTGGGGGCTTTGCAAAGGCAGTACTTCATTTCCTCAGATGTACTGTGAGAAACTGTTAGAATTTCTGGTTTGGGGAAGGCTGAGCCCTCAGAAGTCTAGATGAGATTTTCTAGTTTTTTCCTTTGCTGGGAAAAACAGATCAGGATGGCCTCCTTTAGACTGTCAGACACTGGGATCCTTGGACCTCCCTCAGGAGAAGAAAAGTTGGACCTTCTACCACCAATAGGAAGGGCACTCAGAAATCCTGGTGATATGGCTCTGATGAGTGGAGGAACACCAGGGTTCTTGGTCCTCATGCTGGTTTAGATAAAATGACACAGACACATGTAGAGTGATTTTAAGGAGTGGAGAGTTTAATAGGCAAGAAGGGAGAAGGCAGAAGGAAGAAGCTCCCCCACACAGAGACAGACAGAGGGGGCTCCAAAGCCAAGAGAGGGAAGCCCAAGTGGTTGCAAACCAGTCAGGTATACGCACAGAGGTTCGAGGAGGCAGTGTCTGATTTGCATAGGGCTCAGGGGATTGGTTTGACCAGGCATGCCATTCACTTAGCCCGCAATAAAGCTGGCCCTCCCACTCTAGCCTTTTAATATGCAAATGCAGGGTGCCAGGATGTTTTACACACGTGGGGATATGTGGGGGCAGCCATGTTGCCAGGAACACGTGGGGCAAGGGCAAGAAGACGCAGGAATTGCCATGTTGGGTGGACCCAGTTTCTAATGGCCTGCATTTGCATATTAAAGGCTTTTCTGGAGATGCTTTAAAAAATGAAAACTTTCCAAGGACTCCTTTTCCTCTCTGCCTAAAATAATTTCTTAATAACTCCTACAACACTGGTATTCTGAATATCAGAGGAACTGTGGATTTAATTTGGCTCTCATGCTGATGAAGCAGGGCGCACCTGAGAGGGCCGGGAATGTTAACAGCCGTGTCCTATGGCGTGGGCTCCCTCCCTCCGTTTCCAAAGGGATGAATACAAGAGAAGGTGGAGGGCTCTGCACAACTGCCTTTGGTGCCTGAAGTCCCACTGAGGCAAATCTGGGCCACACAGCCTCACCCCGTTACCCCCTTTATGAGTGATTTCTGGAGATATTCCAAGCCCAGCACATTCTCATCCTCAGGTATTTTAGCGATCTATTCCTAGGGCACAAATCATCCCCAAACGTAGTGGCTTAAAACAGTATACATTTGGCTGGGCGTGGTGGCTCATGCCTGTAATCCTGGCACTTTGGGAGGCGAAAGTGGGTGGATTACCTGAGGTCAGGAGTTTGAGATCAGCCTGTCCAACATGGAGAAACCCTGTCTCTACTAAAAATACAAAAAATTAGCTGGGCGTGGTGGCGCATGCCTGTAATTCCAGCTATTTGGGAGGCTGAGGCAGGAGAATCATTTGAACCCGGGAGGTGGAGGTTGCAGTGAGCTGAGATCGTGCCATTGCACTCCAGCCTGGGCAACAAGAGTGAAACTCCTTCTCAAAAAAAAAAAAAAAAACCAAAACCATATACATTTATATACATTTATCCTCTCACTGAGCTTCTGTGGGTCAGGAATCCAGGAGTGGCTTAGCCAGGTGGCCCTGACTCAGGGTTTCTCTTGAAGTTGTGGTCAAGATGTTAGCTGGGACTGGATGTGGTGGCTCACACCTGTAATCCCAGCACTTTGGGAGGCCGAGGCTGGTGGATCATTTGAGGTCAGGAGTTCGAGACCAGCCTGGACAGCATGGTGAAACACCGTCTCAACTAAAAATACAAAAATTAGCCAGGCATGATGGCACGCACCTGTAATTCCAGCTACTTGGGAGGCTGAGGCAGGAGAATCATTTGAACCCGGGAGGCAGAGGTTGCAGCGAGCCAATATCGCACCATTACACTCCAGCCTGGGTGACAGAGCGAGACTCCATCTCAAAAAAAAAAAAAGATGTCAGCTGTGATGACCGACTCCTGAAGGCCGGAGTAGGGCCAGAGGATCTGCTCCCAAGGCAGCTCACATAGTTGGCAAGTTGGTGCTGATCAATGACAGGCGGCCTTGGTTCCTCATGTGTAGGCTTCTGCACAGGCCTGCTTGTACATCCTCACAACATGGGGGCTGCCCTCCTCCAGAGGAAGCATTCCAAGATGGCAGGGTTGAGCCACCAATCTCTTTTATGGCCTAGCCTTGAAAATCACACAATATCACTCCTGCTGTACTCCCTTGGTCACCCAGGCCAACCTTACTTAATGTGAGAGGAGATGACAGAAGGTTGTAACTAGTAGGAGGTAGGGGTTGCTGGGGCCATCTTGGAGGCTGGCTACCTTACCAGCCTTTGGGTTAATCTTCAGGTAAATCTTCAAACTTTATACACAGTGGTTCCCATGCCTCCGAGAACTATCTAAGAGAACCCATTTATGCCTCAGGTTGCAATTTTTTGAATTTTCACAATGAGACCTTGGCGATGCCCTTGAGCAGGATATAAATAACTCCCACATGCTTAGTGTTCCAATAATGGAACACTAGGCATAAATGGGTTTAAGCGTCTTCTATCCATGAGGGGCTCTGTGTCCGAAGAGGGATGAGGAAGATGCTCCGTGCAGGCCGCACCAACTTCCCAGTGGCTCACTTTCTGCTTTGCCCCTCACTGACTGGCACTTTCTGTGTCTCAGCAGCTTGTTCTAGCCATAGCAAAAAGGGGTCCTCCAGGGACTGCCACAGCTGTTCCAACAACAGCCTCAGCTTTTGGCATTTCATGGTTTCTTCAGGAAACTTGACTAGATGGGCCCATTTCTTAGGGACAGCCCAGTTTGAGACCACAGGGACAACTTTGAACCCACTAACTCTGTCCCCATCTCACTCTACCAGCCTGCTACAGTGAAGGTTTTTTGGAGGCCAGTGACAGAAGCCAACTCAGCCAAAAGTGAAATCCAAGGCCGGGCACAGTGGCTCACACCTGTAATCCTAGCACTTTGAGAGGCCGAGGTGGGTGTATTACCTGAGCTCAGGAGTTTAAGACCAGCCTGAGCAACACTGCAAAAACCTGTCTCTACTAAAATACAAAAAATTAGCCAGGCGTGGCAGTGTGCGCCTGTAGTCCCAGCTACTTGGGAGGTTGAGAGAGAAGTGCTTGAACCCGGGAGGTGGAGGTTGCAGGGAGCTGAGATCACGCAACTGCACTCCAGCCTGGGCAGCAGAGCGAGACTCCTCCAAGGAAAAAAAACAAATGGAATCCAGTGGGAGGGTGCCAGAGTGTGTCACAGTACAAAGGGAAATTGAAGAGCCAAAACCCAGGAAGGGCAGGGACCAGGGCAGTCCTGTGGATGTTAACAGCGGGGGTTCATGGGCTGTCACTGTGGAGCACAGCCAGACTTGGTACCAGAGACTTGTCTCTGCTCCAGTTTCCTGGCAGACAGAATCTAATTAGCCCACCCGTGTCAGGTGCCCACCCCTGGTCCAATCAGCAATGGCGGGGAAGTGGTGGCCTCCCATCCGGGATTGTCATGTGCGTCCGTGTGAAGAGACCACCAAACAGGCTTTGTGTGAGCAATAAAGCTTTTTAATCACCTGGGTGCAGGCGAACTGAGTCCAAAAAGAGAGTCAGAGAAGGGAGATGGGGTGGGGCCCTTTTATAAGATTTGGGTGGGAAGTGGAAAATTCCAGTCAAAGGGGGTTTCTCTCTTACGGGCGGGGTGGGGGTCACAAGGTGCTCAGGGGGGGAGCTTCTGAGCCAGGAGAAGGAATTTCACAAGGTTAATCACTCAGTAAAGGTGGGGCAGGAACAAATCACAATAGTGATTTGTTCTTGGACCTCCCTGATATCTCAGATCCTTTTTTTCTGCACAGAAGAAACCTCTTTTTGTTCATCAGTTAAGGCAGGAACCGGCCATTTTCACTTCTTTTGTAATTCTTCACTTGGTTCAGGCCATCTGGATGTATAAGTGCAGGTCACAGGGGATATGATGGCTTAGCTTGGGCTCAGAGGCCTGACAATGATGGCATAGGGGTGAGGCAGGTCCTAGGGAAGGTAATACTGCTGAGGGCCGAGAAACTCAGTAGGAGGATAGTTACTCAAGGAAGAGGTTTGTTCTGTGCAGAAAAAAAAGGATCTGAGATATTAGGGAGGTCCAAGAGCCCATGGCACCCCTGTCCCTTTTCTAGGATCTTCCTGAGAGCCTGAGAATTACTCACTTAATTTAAGAACCTTGGCTCTCGGCCAGCCATGGTGGCTCACTAATCCCAGCACTTTGGGAGGCTGAGGCGGGTGGATCACCTGAGGTCAGGAGTTTGAGATCAGCTTGGCCAACATGGTGAAACTCCGTCTCTACTAAAAACACAAAACTAGCTGGGCGTGGTGGCGCATGCCCGTAGTCCCAGCTACTCAGGAGACTGAGGCAGGAGAATCGCTTGAACCCGGGAGGCAGAGGTTGCAGTGAGCCGAGATCATGCCATTGCACTCCAGCCTGGGCAACAAGAGTGAAACTCTGTCTCAAAAAAAAAAAAAAAAAAAAAGAGAAAAGAAAAAGAATCTTTCCTCTCACCTATTCTTTCCCTGTGAATATCCTTCCCAGATTCTGGCACCCACTTATGGGCTTCAAAGTCACTTAAAATGTGGTTCAAAGACCACTTATTTTAGAATCACCTGAGAAGCATGTTAAAAATACAGGTTCCAGGCCCGGTGCCATGACTCATGGCTGCAATCCCAGCACTTTGGGAGGCCAAGGCAGGTGGATCGCTTGAGCTCAGAAGTTTGAGACCAGCCTGGGCAACATGGCCAAACCCCATCACTACAAAAAATATGAAAAAATTAGCCAGGCATGGTGGCAAGTGCCTGTGATCCTAGCTACGTGCAGGGCTGAGGCAAGAGGATCGCCTGAGCCCAGGAGGTCGAGGCTGCCGTGAGTCCTGTTTGCACCACCGCACTCCAGCCTGGGTGACAGAGTGGGACCCTGTCTCCAAAAAAAAAAAAAAAAAAAAAAGATTAACCGGGCATGGTAACGAATGCTTGTAATCCCAGCTACTTGGGAGGCTGAGGCAAGAGAATCACTTGAACCCAAGAAGCAGAGGTTACAGTGAGCCGAGATCACACCACTGCACTCCAGCCTGGGCGACAGAGCCAGACTCCATCTCAAAACAAACAAACAAAAAGACAGGTTCTAAACATCAGGCCTAGGAATCTACATTTAAACCTGTTCTTTTTTTTTTTTTTTTTTTTTGAGACGGAGTCTCGCTCTGCCGCCCAGGCTGGAGTGCAGTGGCCGGATCTCAGCTCACTGCAAGCTCCGCCTCCCGGGTTTACGCCATTCTCCTGCCTCAGCCTCCCCAGTAGCTGGGACTACAGGCGCCCGCCACCTCGCCCGGCTAGTTTTTTGTATTTTTTAGTAGAGACGGGGTTTCACCATGTTAGCCAGGATGGTCTCGATCTCCCGACCTCGTGATCCGCCCGTCTCGGCCTCCCAAAGTGCTGGGATTACAGGCTTGAGCCACCGCGCCCGGCCCTTAAACCTGTTCTATAAGCGATCCAGAGGCACAGCAAAGGTTGAGAGGTGTTTCAGATGTAGCTTCATCCCAGCTCCCAAAGTGCCACAAATTGCACAAAGTGCTGGTGCTCATGGGAAGGCCACATCCTCGCCCCCCATCCTCTCCACCATGCCCTGACCGTCTCCTTGATCTTGTCCCAGCACTGTCTATTGAGACCTCAAGTCCCTCTCCTAGCAGGAGCCTGGGCCCCGGGATAGGCAACTTTTGTTCTAACCCTGCTCCTGATACCATCTTTTCTTTTTTTTCTCCTTTCCTTTTCTTTCTGTTCTGATTCTCACCAATGTTCATTTTTAATTTTATCTTTAAAAATCTTTTATAGTTATGTAAACAACGTCAAACTTCTTTCCGGAGCTAGGTGATGAATAACCAAATAGGGGAAGGAATTTCAATTGCTCCTAATCCTATATTAGTCCCTGTGCAGATGGGCCTAATGAGTACTGCACCAGGATTTCTAATTATCCTTAATGAGCTTCTAAAATTCATGGGGCATGATAGAGTGAGGTTGTTAATCAAACGGCCCAATGAATCAAGCCTCCTGGTATCTACGCCCTTGGATAGGCCCCTCCCATGGTGACTCTGGGATTGACTTGCTTTGGCTAGTGGGACATCAGTGACTATGACACAGAGGCCAGATAAGTGCTTGTGATTTGGGGCTTACTCTCTTAGCGCTGTCCTGGAACCACCATGTGAACCTAGGCTACATGGTCATCCTTGAGGATGAAAGACCTCATGAAGAGTGAGGCTTAACCATCGCCACCGTCGCAGCTGAACCCAGCCTGCAGCCATTCTTCCAGCTCAACGTAGCTGCACAAGTAAGCCCTGGAAAAATCAGCAGCAGAATGCTGCCAACCCATATATTATCATGAGAAATAAAAAACCATTACTGTTTTAAGCCTAAGTCTTGGGTGGTTTGTTATGCAGCAATAGCTAACTGATACAATGGGTCACAGTAACACTCACAGGACAATATTTCTATGCCACTATTTCCACTTGATATTCTGGAGCTTCATGTACATCTGTTGCAGTGAAGCAATAAAACAATACAGTGGCTTAAACAAGATCGTTTGTTTTCTTGTATGTAAGAGGTTGGAGTTACGTGGTTCATGTCTGGTGGGGCAACTGTGCCCACCCTCAAAATGGCCCTTCTGGCTGGGCGCAGTGGCTCATGCCTGTAATCCCAGCACCTTGGGAGACAGAGGTGGGCATATCACTTGAGCTCAGGAATTTGAGACCAGCCTGGGCAACATAGCGAGACCCTGTCTCTACTAAAAATATACAAAATAAGTTGGGCGGCTGGGCGCAGTGGCTCCTACCTGTAATCCCAGCACTTTGGGAGGCCGAGGAGGGTAAATCACAAGGTAAGGAGTTCAAGACCAGCCTGGCCAAGATGGTGAAACCCCGACTCTACTAAAAATACAAAAATTAGCTGGGCATGGTGGCAGGTACCTGTAATATCAGCTACTCTGGAGGCTGAAGCAGAGAATTGCTTGAACCCGGGAGGAAGAGGTTGCAGTGAGCCGAGATCATGCCACTGCACTCCAGCCTGGGTGACAGAGCGAGACTCCGTCTCAAAAAAAAAAAAAATCTATCTATCTATATCTATCTATCTATCTATCTATCTATCTATCTATCTATCTATCTATCTATCTATAGATATATATATATAAATAAATAACAAAAAAGCTGGGTATGGTGGCCCACACCTCTAGTCCCAGCTACTCTGGAGGCTGAGGTAGGAAGATTGCTTAAGCCCAGGAGGCGGAGGTTGCAGTAGGCTGTGATCACACCATTGCACTCCAGCCTGGGTGACAGAGTGAGACTCTATCTCAAAAAAAAAAAAAAAAAAAAAAAAGAGAAGAGTGAGATGGGAAAATACCCAATTCTTTGGCACATACCACTTCAATTCTTATTTCTTTGCTAAAGCTTGGGCCCATAGCTCCACCTAGTTGCAAGGGAGACTGGGAGATATACTTTCTTTCTTTTTTTTTTTTAAATTGAGATGAAGTCTCGCTCGCTCCGTCGCCCAGGCTGGAGTGCAATGGCGCGATCTCGGTTCACTGCAACCTCCATCTACTGTGTTCAAGCAATTCTCCTGCCTCACCCTCCCAAGTAGCTGGGGTTACAGGCTCCTGCCATCACATCCAGCTAATTTTTGTATTTTTAGTAGAGACAGGGTTTCATCATGTTCGCCAGGCTAGTCTTGAACTCCTGACCTCAAGTGGTCTACCCACCTCTCCTAAAGTGCTGGGATTACAGGCGTGAGTCACTGGGCCTGGCCTGGGAAATGTACTTTCTAGCCAGGCAGCATGTACCCAGCTAAAATATGGTCATTCTATTTATTAAAGAGAGAAGGAGAAACTGCACATTTGAGGATGACTAGCAGTCAATGCTGTGTAGTCTGCCTCCAGGGTTCTCAGCAGTGTTCTCAGTAAATACGAGTATCGCATGGATTAGGTGGTTTAATTTCTCATCATAAAACAAAAACAATCGTAAGTATCAAGTTTTTGCCTATGAATTGGTTAGGGAGATTCAGGCCACAAGTAACAGAATACTAAACTAAAAGTTGCCAAAAGAGTTGGGAGTTTCCTAGCTTAGGCAACATAAGAGGAGACTTCTATCTTTGCAAATAATTTTTTTTTTTTGGAGACAGAAGCTCGCTCTGTTCCCAGGCTGGAGTGCAGTGGCGTGATCTCGGCTCACTGCAACCTCCACCTCCCGGGTTCAAGTGATTCTTCTGCCTCAGCCTCCCAAGTAGCTGGGACTACAGGCACACACCACCATGCCTAGCTAATTTTTGTATTTTTAGTAGAGATGGGGTTTCATCATATTGGCCAGGCTGGTCTTGAACTCCTGAACTTGTGATCTGCCTGCCTCAGCCTCCCAAAGTGCTGGGATTACAGGCATGAGCCACCGTGCCCAGCCTTCTCCAAGTAATTTTTAAAAATCAGCCAGATGTGGTAGTATGTGCCTGTGGTCCCAGCTACTCAGGAGGCTGAGGCAGGAGGATCATCTGAGCCTGGGAGGTCAAGGGGGCAGTGAGCCATGATCACACCACTGCAGTCCAGCCTCCAGCCTCTGCAATGGAGTGAGAGTGTCTCAAAAAAAAAAAAAAAAAAAGGTCAGGAGTTTTATCTTAAGATATCTTGGGGTAGACCCTTTTTGAGTCAAGCCCTTCATGGTTGAAAGATGACTACAGTGGCTCCAACCATCATATCCACAGAGAACAACTAAATAACAGCTATTTTATATTGAGTGCTTATCATGTGCTAGAACTGTCTGGGCATTTTAAGTGTATTCACTCATTTGACTTTCACAGCACCCTGTGAAGAAAGTCCAATTATTTTCACTTTGTAGATGAGGAACATCTCTTTTTATTAGAGGAGGAAAATTCCTCCCAGAAGCCCCCAGCAGCCTTCCCCTCCTATCTCATTGGCCAGAACAGGGTCCCATGGTTCTCCCCAACCCAATTACCAGCAGAGGGGAGTGGATCAGATGTAAATATCCCAGTCACCATCCACCTGGGGGTAATTAGTGCATTGTCCTCCCACCAGAACAAAACAAGCTTCTTTTAGCAAGGAAGCAGGGGGCAAATGTCTGCCCCCCAGGCAGAACCCGTGGTTGGTAGCTGGGGTCCGCCAGCCCACTGGGATTGAAATAAGGTTGGCTCAGACCCTATCTCTTACTTTCCACAAGGCTTCTGCAATTTCTCAGGCTTACAATTGTGTGCCTCTGATTTCCGGCTTCTGCTGAATTCTAACAGCTGTTCCCTTTATTTCTGCCCTGGAATTGACTCAAATGTAGGATGCAGCCCGTTTCTTCTCCCAAGAAACCGTGGATACCAGACTGCTCTGTAAGCAGAATTTCACTGAGGATTTGTGGGTCCCTGGAAGAGTTATAGAGTGGCTCAGCACACGACTGAAAGTGGCACTGGGACGTCCCTGCTCTTACAAGCTGGTTTCTCAGGCATCCTCCAGCCCCACCCGCTCAGGACTGCTGCTCCCATCTGCGGGTGCCCATCTACCCCCCTCCCTCCTTCAGCCCCTGCCCAACACCTCAGTACCCCAGGGGCTTCCAGTTCTCACACAGGAGACCCTGCAATTCGGCTCCCCCTAACCCCTCCTGCTCTTCCTAAACCAGGCTGCCAAGCCAAACCCAGTAAGTGCCTTTTACGAACAAAAGGGCCTTTTAGTTAATACAGCAGGATCTACTTTCCTTAGAAGGAAGCTTTACTTATCAATAACAACCTTTCCCCTCTGGATTCCTCTAGGTGCATTGGAAATTCAAATTTCGGAATAAGCTGACTGCCAAGAGGGTCCTCCCCCTGTCGGGGCCTGTCTGAGCCCCTTAGTCCATGGGAAAGTCACAGAGAAGGGAACGGTCACTTTTCCTGCACCTGAGAAGGTAAAAATCAACTGCTTTAGAAAGATACTGTCCTCCTTGAGTTTTCTAAATCCCTGTCCCAAAAACTGGTGCCTCTGCACACCTCAAGGAGTCAGCAGGCTCTCTGTCTCCGAGGCCTAAAAGCCTCAGGGATTTCTTTCTTTCTTTCTTTCTTTTTTGAGACAGGGTCTCGCTCTGTCACCCAGGCTGGAGTGTAGTGGTGCGATCTTGGCTCCCTGCAGCCTCAGCCTCCCAGGCTCAAACCATCCGCCCACCTCACCCTCCCACATAGCTGGGACTACAGGCGCACGTCACCACATTTGGCTAATTTTTGTATTTTTTGTAGAGAAGGGGTTTTGCCATGTTGGCCAGGCTGGTCTGGAATTCCTGGGCTCAAGAGATCCACCCACTCTGGCCTCCCAAAGTGCTGGGATGACAGGTGTGGGCCACCGTGCCCAACTAGCCTCAGTGATTTTATTTATTTACTTATTTATTTTTGAGACGAGTCTCGCTCTGTCACTCAGGCTGGAGTGCAGTGGCGCGGTCTCAGCTCACTGCAACTTCTGCCTGCTGGGTTCAAGTGATTCTCCTGCCTCAGCCACCTGTGAGCCACCGTGCTGGCCAGCCTCAGTGATTTCTTAGGAGCCTATTGTATGCAATCTTGAGAGCTGAAGAAGTGAGAGGGACTCCCTGACCGCCATCCTACTTCTACAGAATCCTTGGCACCCCCACCAGTGTTCCTAGACTCCATCTCAGGACCAAGGTAGTGTAGACCCGAAGCCCAGCCCTATCCTGGCTCCCGTGCATCCCACAACCTCTGGGGTAGAGGTGGTTAGAGGCACCCAGCTCCAGGCCTTGGCTGCCTTCTCTCTGCCCTGAGGGTCTGCTCAGATCAGGGCAACGCCTCCGCTAGGCTGGGGCTCAGCCTCAGCGTCCTCAGCACAGGCTCCCCACAGGGGGATTTCTACAACTTTCCAGCCCTGGCCCCCTGTTCAAGGGTTTGGCCCGAGGCAGGACTAGAGCTGAGTTGCGGAGGAGGAGGAGGAGGAGGAGGAGGAGTGGGGAGAGAGCCGAGTAGTTCAGGTTGCCCCAGGGGAGAGAGGAGGGAGGAGAAGAGGAGGAGGAGAGAGAGCGAAGGTCCTCAGAACCCAAGTGCAGGGCGGCCTCAGGAAGGTAGGTGACTTCTGTTATTCTCCCTGTGTGCTGTGTCTTTAGGAAAATTCCCCTCACACAACAGCCCAACAGCCTTATACCCGCAGTTGCTCTGGGAGCAGGGGAAAACGTCCTGCAGTTCTTGCTCCTCATTTGGGTCAACTCGACAGGGCAGAAATAAAGGCGACAGCTGCAAGGAATCAGCAGAAGCAGGACAGTGGCCATGAGCCGCCAGAGCTGGCAGAAACCTTGGAGGCTTTGTGTAGCCACGGTGACGGCCATGTCTGGGCTGGCACTCACTTTACGCCAGTCTCTAGAGAGGAGCCCGCGGTTGCAGACTGGGTTACATCTTTTCCCCTCTTCCATGCTGGGATTCTTAAATCTCTACCAGCAGATCAGCATCATCTGGAAACTTAAGAGGAATGCAAATTTGACCCCATCTCAGACCTACTGAAGCCTCTGGTGGTGGGACCTGGAATTTTTTTTTTTTTTTTTTAAACGGAGTCTGCCTCTTGTTGCCCAGGCTGGAGCGCAGTGGCACAATCTCAGCTCTTTCCTCTCTGCCAAATTTGTTTTTGTTTGTTTGTTTGTTTGGAGATGGGGTCTCGCTCTGTCGCCCAGGCTGGAGTGCAGTGGCACAGTCTCGGCTCACTACAATCTCCGCCTCCTGGGTTCACGCAGTTCTCCTGCCTCAGCCTCCAGAATAGCTGGGACTACAGGCGCTCGCCACCACGTCCAGCTAATTTTTTTTTTTTTTTTGAGACGGAGTCTCGCTCAGTCGCCCAGGCTGGAGTGCAGTGGCGTGATCTCAGCTCACTGCAAGCTCCGCCTCCCGGGTTCACGCCATTCTCCTGCCTCAACCTCCCAAGCAGCTGGGACTACAGGCGCCCGCTGCCACCCCCGGCTAATTGTTTTTTTGCGTTTTTAGTAGAGACGGGGTTTCACCGTGGTAGCCAGGTCTCGATCTCCTGACCTCGTGATCTGCCTGCGTTGGCCTCCCAAAGTGCTGGGATTACAGGCGTGAGCCACCGCGCCCAGCCCCACTCTCTGCCTCTATTTGTTTAGGGGCAGGCATAGAATCCCATTCTAGTCAATGAGACAGAAGGGGGTTCTGGAAAGGTCCCCCACCCCCTTATGAAACAAGGAGGATGTCTGAGGAGAAGCTTTGCTGTGGCCTTTTGCCTTTGGATGCTGCCAGAGGGGTTAGAAGGCGGGGCTCCACAATCAGGCAGCTGGGGTGTGTATCCTAGCGGGAAGCCCAAGGGACAGTGGGACAAAAATAACAGTAATAGCAGCTAATGCTTCTTGAGGACTTTCCGCATGGCAGGCCCTATTCTAAGGACCTCGTGTAGCATATTTCACCCCCAAACAGCCCTGAGGTAGGTTCTGTTATTCCCATTTTATAAATGAGGAAACTGAGGCACAGACAGGTTTAAATAACTTGTTTGAAGTCATACAGCTCATACATGGAGGCCAGTATGCAGACCAGGTGTGGGGTACGGGCATTGCGGGCTACTTTAGGGACCCTGGCCTTTTCCTTAGCACAGTGGGAAGCTGGTGAAAAGTTTTAAGCAGGGGTGGCAGCTCTGACTTTTTTTTTTTTTTTTTTTTTTGAGACAGGGTCTCACTCTGTTGCCCAGGCTGGAGTGCAGTGGTGAGATCTTGGCTCACTGTAGCCTCAAACTCCTGGGCTCAAGTGATCCTCCCACTTCAGCCTCCTGAGAAGCTGGGACTACAGGCAAACGCCACTGTGGCTGGCTACTTTTTGTATTTTTTGTAGAGACAGGGTTTCACCATGTTACCCAGGCTGACTTTGAACTCCTGAGTTCAAGCAATCCGCCCACCTCTGCCTCCCATAGTGCTGGAATTACAGGCATGAGCCACCACGTCAGGCCTGATTTACTTTTAAAAGTCACCGAAATGCTTTGCTCATAAAATTCTCTGCTGGGGACAAGCCAGCCACACTTGCATGGCTTGTTCTTCAGCCTCTTTTCCTCCCTGAGACATCAGTCCCTTAGCAAACCCAGCGTCTTGGGTGACTGGGACCAGGGTGACTCAACGGCAGATGCCGATGGGTGAGACAGCCACAAAGATGATCTTTGGCGAGTGAATTACAGGTGATTTGTTTTATTTAATTTTTTTTTTTTTTGAGATGGAGTCTCACTTTGTTGTCCAGGCTGGAGTGCAGTGGTATGATCTCGGTTCACTGCAACCTCCTCCTCCCGGTTCAAGCTATTCTCCTGCCTCAGCCTCCAGAGTAGCTGGGATTCGAGGCGTGTGCCACCACACCCAGCTAATCTTTGTATTTTTAGTAGAGACAGGGTTTCACCATATTGGCCAGGCTGGTCTCGAACTCCTGACCTCAAGTGATCTACCAACCTTGGCCTCCCAAAGTGTTGGGATTACAGGAGTGAGCCACCACCTCTGGCCAGGTGATTTGTTTTAAATCTGAATTTTTACATTTTTCTTTTTTTTTTTTTTTGACAGAGTCTCGCTTAGTCGCCCAGGCTGGAGTGCAATGGCGCGATCTCGGCTCACTGCAAGCTCCGCCTCCCGGGTTCACGCCATTCTCCTGCCTCAGCCTCCCGAGTAGCTGGGACTACAGGCGCCCGCCGCCTCGCCCGGCTAATTTTTTGCATTTTTAGTAGAGACGGGGTTTCACCGTGTTAGCCAGGATGGTCTCGATCTCCTGACCTCGTGATCCGCCCGCCTCGGCCTCCTAAAGTGCTGGGATTACAGGCGTGAGCCACCGCGCCAGGCTGAATTTTTACATTTTTCTATAATAAGTGACCATATATCACTTGCTATTTAAAAATCTTTTTTTTTTTTTTTTTTTTTGAGATGGAGTTTTGCCCTTGTTACCCAGGCTGGAGTGCAATGGCACGATCTTGGGCCACTGCAACCTCTGCGGGTTCGAGCAATTCTTCTGCCTCAGCCTCTGAGTAGCTGGGACTACAGGCATGCGCCACCACGCCCAGCTAATTTTTGTATTTTTAGTAGATATGGGGTTTCACCATGTTGGCCAGGCTGGTCTCAAACTCTTGACTTCCGGTGATTCTCCTGCCTTGGCCTCCCAAAGTGCTGGGATTACAGGTGTGAGCCACCATGCCCAGCCAAAAGTTGTTATTTATAAAAAGAAAGACGAGGGGCCAGCACCCCACCCTCCCCAGGGTTGTTGACTCCTGCTGGTACTGGCTGTGGCTGAAGTCATCATCGTGGAGGCTAACCCTTGGAGGGCGGATAGTGCACTGGCAGCTTCCTAAGTGCTTTATGTGACCTGTATGAACTCATTTAATCCCCACTGGCTTGGCCGAGGCCATGGAGCTGAAGAGTGGCAGGCTAGCATCCGGACTCTCAGCTACATAGCAGGCTGCTTTTCTGGAAATGGTTTCCAGTTTCTCCGTGGGTGAAAGGTCTGTCCTTCCCACACCTTCCACAGTGGAAGTGGCCTCCATTCTCTGCTGTGCAGAATTGCTGGTGGAGAAGTGGGTGTTGGGGAGCTGGGGGCAGGAAATAGAAAATATTGGACAGGAATGTCCTGCAGTTGTTTGAAGCCTAAACAAAAACCCATTCTTGGCCAGGTGCGGTGGCTCACGCCTATAATCCCAGCACTTTGGGAGGCTGAGGTGGGCTGATCACTTGAGGTCAGGAGTTCAAAACCAGCCTGGCTAACATGGTGAAACTCCATCTATTCTAAAAATACAAAAATTAGCCGAGTGTGGTGGTGGGTGCCTGTAATCCCAGCCACTCTGGAGGCTGAGGCAGGAGAATCGCTTGAACCCGGGAGGCGGAGGTTGCAGTGAGCAGAGATCGCACCACTGCACTCCAGCCTGGGTGACAGAGCGAGACTCCCTCTCAAAAAAAAAAAAACAAACCTATTCTTCTTGTGGTGTCAGCCCACAGAGCCATCAGCTTAGATAGGCTCTGCCCTTCTTGGGACCCTAGGCTCCTGGATCTGTCACAGTACGAGTAGGGAGGGAAGGGTGGTCATTTGAGGGATGTAGACACCTGATAATTATGGTTAAGAATTTGCATATTCAAATCCCGGCTCTGATACTTACCAGCTATGAGACCTTTGGCAAGTACCTAACCTTTGTGAGTCTTCATTTGTTTTTATTTAGAGATGGGGTCTCGCTCTGTTGCCCAGGCTAGAGTGCAGTTGCATGATCGTAACTCACTGTAACTTCAAACTCCTGGACTCAAGTGATCCTCCCGCCTCACCCTCCCAAGTAGCGAGGACTATAGGTTCATGCCACCATGCCCATACCTCGCTAATTAAAAAAAAAAAATTTTTTTTTTTGTAGAGACAGAGTCTCACTGCGTTGCCCAGGCTCGTCTCGAACTCCAGGCCTCAAGAGATCCTCCTCCCTCAGCTTCCCAAAGTGCTGGGATTACAGGCATGAGCCACAACATTCAGCCCGAGTTTTAGTTTCTTTATGGGTAAAATGAAGATCTTGGCAGTTGTCCGGGTCAAATGGCAGAATATGTGTAAAGTCCTTAGTATGGTGCCTGGCACATGGTAAGCACTTATTAAATAATGGTTGTCATTATAATTCAACAAGTGTTTACTGAGCCTCCTCGTGGTACCCGGCACTATGTCAGCAGCAGACCCACTGGCAGTACCAGAGCCTGGCGATTGCATCTCGAGGCTCCAAACATGCACAAACTTAAGAATTCAGCAGAAGCAAGAAGCCAGAGTTAGAAGTTCCCTGAGAACAAAAGTCCCTAGAGTGTACAGAGAATGGAGGGAGGGCTTCGCGTGACCCAGGGCATGGGATGGGGCTTGAGGAAAAGTTGCCTCACTCTCATGGGGACCCCTGCCGATGCCCGGTTTATAGACATGGCAGAGTGTGCCCCCTGCTCCTGGCTGGCAGAGGCCTGACTCTGTGAAGGTGCTGGGCAACACTCCCAGGTGGAGGGGTGAATTTTGTTTGTTCCTAATTAAATATGGCTCCCATTCCCTTTTTATTTTTGTTTGTTTGTTTTGAGACAGTCTCGCTCTGTTGCCCAGGCTGCAGTGCAGTGTCATGATCTTGGCTCACTGAAACCTCCGTCCCCCGGGTTCAAGTGATTCTCCCACCTCAGCCTCCCGAGTAGCTGGGATTACAGGTGGCCACTACCATGCCCAGCTAACTTTTGTATTTTTAGTAGAGACAGGGTTTTACCATGTTGGCCAGGCTGCTCTCGAACTCTTGACCTCAAGTGATCTGCCCGCCTCAGCCTCCCAAAGAGCTGAGATTACAGGTGTGAGCCACCACGCCTGGCCACATTCCCTTTCTTTAGCAAAGAACTTGCTCAGAGTCATGCAGGTAGTAAGCAGGCAAAGCTCATCTTTCAATCTGTGTAGTTTGGGTTGGGGGGGTTGGTTGTGTGTGTCCCTGTTCCAGAAGATAAGAAATAGTAGGACCAGGCTGGGCGCGGTGGCTCATGCCTGTAATGCCAGGACTTTGAGAGGCTGAGGTGGGCAGATCATGAGGTCAGGAGTTCGAGACCAGCCTGACCAACATGGTGAAACCCCGTCTCTACTAAAAATACAAAAAATTAGCCGGGCGTGGTGGCACATGCCTGTAATCCCAGCTACTCAGGAGGCTGAGGCAGGAGAATCGCTTGAACCAGGGAGGCAGAGGTTGCAGTGAGCTGAGATCGCGCCTGGGCACTCCAGCCTGGGTGACAGAGTGAGACTCCATCTCAAAATAAAAATAAAAATAAAAATAAAAATAAAAATAAAATAGTAGGGAAGAATTAGGCTTAGAACTATAACTGGCACTCAGGAAGTACACAATTAAGGTTAGCTGATTTTATGTTTAGCTTGTGCCATCTTCTCCCTCTCTGTTTCAGCTTCTTTTTTTCTTTTTTTTTTTTTGAGACAGAGTTTTGCTCTTGTTGCCCAGGCTGGAGTACAATGGCGTGACCTCGGCTCACTGCAACCTCCGCCTCCTGGGTTCAAGCGATTCTCCTGCCTCAGCCTCCCAAGTAGCTGGGATTTCAGGCATTAGCCATCACGCCTGGCTAATTTTTGTATTTTTAATAGATACGGGGTTTCACCATGTTGGTCAGGCTGGTCTCGAACTTCTGACCTCAGGTGATCCACCTGCCTCGGCCTCCCAAAGTGCTGGAATTACAGATGTGCGCCACTGTGCCCAGCCTATTTCAGCTTCTTTAGACACTCTTTGTGTGCCTTAAATTACTATTTACAAAAAGTTAAATATATTTCTACATTTTCCCACCTCCTTTGCAGTAGCTCTAGCCAAAATAACTAAGTTCTGGCAAGCATAAGTGGCATATGCAACTTTCAAGAATTGCCCTTAAATGGAGGCATTGTGTCTTTCTTCTCCCCTTTCTTCTTTCTTGCTGCATGAAATGTAGGCATGATGGCTGGAGCTGGAGCAGCTATTTTGGGCCATAAGACAAAAGTTGAATGCAGAGAATTTGGGAGCAGCAAGACAGAAAAAGTCTAGGTCCCTAATGATTGTGGCATCACCATGCCAACCTGGACTGTATTCCTAGAGAAAATAAAATTTAAATGAGAGAAACAAAATTCGATCACATTTAGGCTTCTGTTATTCAGGTATCCATCATTCGTAGCTGAAATGAATCCAAATTAATACTGGAGTAGAACTTGAATTTAGACCCAGGCTTGTCTGACCCTGAGAAACTCCACCAGTGTTTCTTAAAGCGTTGATGGGTGACTACCTGAATCAGAATCATGGTGAGAAGCGTGTTTAAAACACAGATTATAGGCCAGGTGCAATGGCTAACATCTATAATCCTAGCACTTCGGGAGGCTGAGAGGGAGGATCACTTGAGCCTGGCAGTTCGAGATCAGGCTGGGCAACATAGCAAGATCCCCTCTGTACAAAATAATTTTTTTTTTTTTTTTTTTTTGAGACAGAGTCTGGCTGTGGCCCAGGTTGAAGTGCGGTGGCGCAATCTCAGCTCACTGCAACCTCCACCTCCCAGGTTCAAGTGATTCTCCTGCCTGAGCTTCCCAAGTAGCTAGGATTACAGATGCACGCCACCACGCCTGGCTAATTTTTCTTGTTGTTGTTGGTTTGTTTTTTTTGAGACAGAGTCTTGCTCTGTCATCCAGGCTGGAGTGCAGTGGCATGATCTGGGCTCACTGCAACCTTCACCTCCTGGGTTCAAGCAATTCTCTGCCTCAGCCTCCCAAGTAGCTGGGATTACAGGCACCCGCCACCACGCCCAGCTAATTTTTGTATTTTCAGTAGTGATGAGGTTTCACCATCTTGGCCAGGCTGGTCTTGATCTCCTGACCTTGTGATCCACCCACCTCGGCCTCCCAAAGTGTTGGGATTACAGGTGTGAGCCACTGAGCCTGCCTTTTTTTGTATTTTTAGTAGAGACGGGGTTTCACCATGTTGGCCAGGCTGGTCTTAAACTCCTGACCTCAAATTATCTGCCCGCTTTGGCCTCCCAGAGTGGATTACAGGAGTGAGCCACTGTGCCCAGCCCCTACAAAAATTTTTTAATTAGCCAGGCGTGGTGGCGCACACCTGTCTATAGTCCCAGCTACTCAGGAGGGTGAGGCAGGAGGATCACTTGAGCCCAGGAGTTTGGGGTTGTAGTGAGTGCCCACTGCATTCCAGCCTGGGTGACAGAAGTAGACCCTGTCTTTAAAAAATAAAAATAAAAATAAATAAAATGTCTATTCTGGTATACCACTCAGCTCTGCTGAATTAGACTCTCTAGAGCTGGGACCTGGGCAATTCTCCTTTAACCAAGTTCCCCATGCAGTGGACTTTGAGGCACACTCAAGTTGGAGACCACAGGGCTTCATTCTATGTCCTCATGTAACTCCTAAGAAAATCAGGAGTCCATTCTGATCCCCTACGTGAACTGAATGCAGGTGGAGCTCAGGGGACTTGGGGGAGGCAGTGAGGGTGGAGGGCAGGGGTCAAGCACCCCAGGCCTCAGGTCATCTGTGTCCATCCCCTGAGTTAGGCTCTGTGCAGCCCTCCCTGAGGAGGTAGCCCTGTCCCCAGGGCCCTGGATGGCGAGGATGACCCAGCCTCTGTACCCCGCCCTCACACATAGCGCTCGCTACAAAGCTTGCTGGAATCATCTGAGGCTACCAGTGTCTACAGCACATCGGGCTGACCTTATATAACCTGGGACCAGCCCCAGGAAGCCAATCTCAGCTCAGGAGCCAAGATTTTAGTGCAAAGCTGTGCCCGCTTCTGTAAACCATGGCTCTCCTGAGAAACAGCTCATGCCTTTGGTAAGCTGCTGGGCCCTGGCGCGATGGAACACCTGACTTGTGGCACCTGGGGACCACGTGACCAGAGCTGAGCGCTGTCTGACCTTGCCACAAAGTCAGGTGTGCCCAGCAGTTTCTGTCATCGAGGGGAGAAGGCACACGTGGGCGAAGGCTGAGCGCAGGCATGTCCTGAAGCCCAGATGAGCCTCTCAGCAGGTGGCTTCTTCCTCAGAGTCCCTTCTCCGGCTTCCCAAAACCCCTACCTCTGCCCATACCTTGGGCACAGGTCCCTAAGACCAACTGAACACTCGAGCCTGTGCCAGGCAGAGACCCTGGGTGGATGCCAGCAGAAAGATTGGTGAAGACTGGATCTCCTGGGCAGAAGCTCTGACAGGCACATAGGGTCCAGTGTGTGGCTGGAGGCATCAGGGAGCAGAGGGATGCCAGCCCCTCTACGTTCTCCCTTGTCATGGCCGGGTGTGAGAATGACCTTGGGCAGCGGGGTGGGGCATGAATATTTTGAACTTGTGCCAGCTGTGTGGTGGAATGAGGACCTGCACGGAGGCCTCCACCCCTTGGCTCCCATCTCCCTCCGTGGGAAGCTGTGTTCAGGCACTGCTCCTCCTGCAGGGACAGGGAGTCACTGGTCCCAGCTTGCTGGTTGCCAGGCAACCCAAGATGAGCCTTCGAGGTCATTCCTCAGACAACTCTGAGCTCTCTCCACAGCCTGGGAACAGATGGTTCCGCAGCAGCCAGCCCCAGCCCGAAATGGGTTGCGGAGGCACTGCTGCCTGTCTCCACCAGCAAGAGGGAGGAGAGGCCCTTCCCGGGCCTGCAGTAGTCCGGGGTAGACGCAAGCAGAAAGACTGGTGAAGACTGGATCTCCTGGGCAGAAGCACTGACAGGCACGTGGGGTCCTGTGTGAAGAGCTGCACTTTGTGTGAAAGGAGAGGTGGCCCGAGGTCTGGTTCTACTTCAGCCGGGGCAGTGGCTGGTGGGCTTGCTGCATGCCAGTCTTGGAAGGGGGTGATGGGGAAGTTGGTGAAACAAAGGCGCTGGGTCAGCAACTATGTGGGGGGACTCTCAGAAACGGCCCAGATTACAAGAGAATGAGTGACGGTTCACCAAAGCCCTCCCCATCAAAAGAGACTTTTAACAGTCAGGTGACACCTGTGGGTGTCACTGTCTTCCCTTTCTCTATTATTAGGACCTGGACAATATTCAAGAAGATGTCCCAACCACATGTAGCCTTACCTTTGATACTTCCAATTGCAATAAGACTTACATTTTAGAATAAGAGATACAGGCTGGGTGCAGTTGCTCATGCCTGTAATCCCAGCACTTTGGGAGGCCAAGGTGGGTGGATCACTTGAGGTCAGGAGTTTGAGACCAGCCTGGCTAACATGGCAAAACCCTGTCTCTACTAAAAAATACAAAAATTAGCTGGGTGAGGTGGCATGCTCCTGTAGTCCCAGCTACTTGGGAGGCTGAGGCAGGAGAATCGCTTGAACCTGGGAGGCAGAGGTTGCAGTGAACTGAGATTGCGCCACTGCACTCCAGCCTGGGTGACAGAGCAAGACTCTGTCTCTAATAATAATAATAATAAAAAGAGATACAGACCATTTACAGGGTTGTTCCTGGTCCATTATCCTGCTCTAATAATGCCAAGCAACATATTCCCTGGGGACAGAACTGATCACCACTAGTTTATGACTCTACCTCATTTGAGGTGGCATCCAGGGTGACATCCCAGACTTCCTTACCTTACTTGAAGCACAATAAGCCTTAATTTTCTAATAGAAATGTTGACCAGCAAGCCAGCTTTTTTTTTTTTTTTTTCTTCCAGGACAAGGATACACCCTTAAGAATTTTGCAAACATCACATGTTTTCTTTCCCCTTGTTGCAATATGTGTAATTTATCTCCTGGTGTGACTTGCTTAATAGTTACCGTTTGTTAATTCCATCTGTTTCCCAAGAGGAGGACATATTGTTACGTGGTGATGTTCTGGGTTCTGTGAGTCTCCCATAAGCCACAGCTGGTCAAGAAATGAATCAATGGGGCCACAAACAAAGTGGCCATGGAGGCAGGCATGGGGGCAGGCATGGGGGCAGGCACGGGGGCAGGCATGGAGGCAGGCATGGAGATTTTGCCCAGCTTCTCCAGTGCGAGCTTCCCTCACCAAAGCCAACTGGTTGCCATCGCCTCTGAGTGGCCACACCTGAGCCCTTGTGGCTCAGCCAGCCAGCTGGTGACTGCCTGATTACACAAACACTCCTTCCTGGAAGGCAGCAATTTGTCCCCCTGCGATGGATCCTCATTGTAGAGCTGGACGTGCATTTCCGTCCTCCCTCCGCACCTCCAATCAGGGTCTCACTGAAGGCCACCAGTTGGGTGTGCTACAGGGCATTGCCTCCCGCCGAGAAGCTCATGCTTCTGTGAAGACTGCAGAGGTGTAAAACAGTGGGCCAGGCCAGGCACAGTGGCTCAGGCCTGTAATCCCAGCACTTTGGGAGGCTGAGGCAGGGGGATCACCTGAGGTCCGAGGTTTGAGACCAGCCTGGCCAACATGGTGAAACCCCATCTCTACTAAAAATATAAAAATCAGCTGGGCATGGTGGCAGGTGCCTGTAGTCCCAGTTACTTGGGAGGCTGAGGCAGAGGCAGAAGAATCACTTGAACCCTGGAGGTGGAGGCTGCAGTGAGCCGAGATCACGCCACTGCACTCTACCTGGGGCAACAGAGCAAGACTCTGTCTCAAAAGCAAAAAAACAAAAAAACCCACCACCACCACCAACAAAAAACAGTGGGCTGATGCCTGTGGGGCTCATTGGACTTTCCTTATACCCATGACACTGGGTTAGGTGGTCTCTGCATGGCGAACTGCCCTGGCAGCCAAGCCACACCACCTTGGAAGCCTGCAGATCTGCAGAGGGGGCATATACTCTGTGCCAGTAACATGTGAGGCGGCCGGGTGTGGTGACTCTGTGACTGAAATCCCAGCACTTTGCGAGGCCAAGGTGGGAGGACTGCTTGAGCACAGGAGTTTGAGACCAGCTTGGGCAAGATAGTGAGACCCCATCTCTAAAAAAAAAAATTAGCCAGGTGCAGTAGCACACACCTGTAGTCTCAGGGTACTTGGGCAGCTGAGGTGGGTGGATCACCCGAGCCTGTAAGATCGAGGCTGCAGTTAGCCGTGATCACACCACTGCACTCCAACCTGGGCGACAGAGCAAGACCTTTTCTCAAAAAAACACATGATGTTATTTCTCCTGGAGTCAACGTCCATGGGTCTGAGAGCCAGCGCAGGGAGTGGCACATCCTTGGTCCTCAGGGGAGGACTGGGTCCATCAGGAGTTTAAAAAATGATTCCTCTGAAGTGGAAGCTGAGACTGTCACCACCACTGAGAAAACAGATGATAAAATAAGAGTCATTATGGTGTTGACCCTGAGTCTCAAAGGGAAATGGAGGCTGCTGTTGAGCAGAGACAGGGAGGATCTGGAGAGCCCAGGGTGGGGTGGGATCATCTGAGATCTGGTTCTCCCATGCCTAGTGGTAAAGTCAGTGGAGAAGCCTCACCCTACATGGGCAAACACACATACAGAGCCTGGGTCTGTAGCCTACTGCCTGGATTCCATTTTCAGCTTCCAGCACAATCACTTACTAGAATCATGTGTGTGCCCATGGCCGTGCATGTGTGTGCCCAAGTGCAAGTTACTTAGCCTTTCTGTGGCCTTAGTTTCCTCCCCTATAAAGAAAGAAAAACACCATCTAATTCTTTTTTTTTTTTTTTTTTTTGGAGTCAGAGTCTCACTCTGTGACCCAGGCTGTGCGGTGGCGTGATCTCGGCTCACTGCAACCTCTGCCTCCAGGTTCAGGTAATTCTCCTGCCTTAGCATCCGAGTAGCTGGGATTACAGGCGTGCACCACCAAGCCCGGCCAATTTTTATATTTTTAGTAGAGATGGGGTTTCACCATGTTGGCCAGGCTGGTCTTGAACTCCTGACCTCAGGTGATTCACCCACCTCAGCCTCCCAAAGTGGTGGGATTACAGGCATGAGCCACCATGCCCTGCCAAATTCTTATGAGTTGTTGTCAAAATGAAATGTAGAACGAAAACCATACAGCTTCTAGAAGAAAATGGGAGAAAATCTTAGCAACCTGGGGGTAGGCAACGCTTTCTTTTTTTCTTTCTTTTTTTTTTTTTTTTGAGATGGAGTCTTGGTCTGTTGCCCAGGCTGGAGTGCAATAGTGGGATCTCAGCTCACTGCAAACTCCACCCCTGGGTTCAAGTGATTCTCCTGCCTCAGCGTCCTGAGTAGCTGGGATTATAGGCACCTGCCACCATGCCCAGCTAATTTTTGTATTTTAGAAGAGACGAGGTTTCACCATGTTGGCCAGGCTGGTCTTGAACTCCTGACCTCAGGTGATCTGCCCACCTCGGCCTCCCAAAGTGCTGGGATTACAGGCATGAGCCACCGAGCCTGGCCAGCAACTGTTTCTTAGACTGGACACAGAAAGCAATAACCATTTAAAAATGATAAATTTGACTTCATCATAATTTAAAACTTCTATCATCAAAAGTCATCATTAGGCTGGCCACAGTGGCTCATGCCTGGGAGTAGTAGCTGGAATTACAGGCGTGATCCACAGCACCTGGCCCTGCCTTCTTCCACTCAGCCCAGTGTTTTTGAGACTCATCCACACTGCTGTCTGTATAGCAGTCCCTTCTATTTTATTGACGAGCGGTATTCTATTGTTTGAATACAACAATATTCTTCTATTGATGAACACTTGGGTTGTTTCCAATTTTGAACTGTAACAAAGCTGCTATGAACCTTGTACAAATTTTTTTGTGGATATATATTTTCATTTCATTTCATTGCAGGTAAATACCTGCAAGTGGAATTACTGGTCATGGGGTACATGAATATTTAGTTTTATAAGAAACTGCCATTGGGAGGCTGAGGCAGGAGGATCATTTGAGCTCAGAAGTATAAGTACAGCCTGGGCAACATAGCAAGACTCCATTTCTAAAAAAGAAAGAAAGAAGGACAGGGAAGGGGAAGAGAAAAAGAAGGGGAGCAGAGGGGAAGAAGGGGATGGAAAGGTTGGGAGGCTGAGGCAGGGAGAATCGCTTGAACCTGGGAGGCGGAGGTTGCGGTTGAGCCAAGATCGCACCACTACACTCCAGCCTGGGTGACAGAGCAAGACTCTGTCTCAAAAAAAAAAAAAAGAGGCAGACACGAATGAGCACTTACTGCATGAAGTTCTAGAACAGGCAAAACCTATCTCTGGAAAATAACTAAAAAAAATGTGTTGAATCAATAGAGGGATAGCTCTACGAGAAAGTAAATAGAGCAAAATATTAACAACTATAGAATCTAGGTGGAGAGTGTGCATTTATTGTACAGTTATCTCCATTTTTCTGTATGTTTGAAAATTTTCTTTTTTTTTTTTTTTTTTTTTGAGACAGAGTCTCACGCTGTTGCCCAGGCTGGAGTGCAGTGGCGCGATCTCGGCTCACTGCAAGCTCCGCCTCCCGGGTTCCCGCCATTCTCCTGCCTCAGCCTCCTGAGTAGCTGGGACTACAGGCGCCCGCCACCGCGCCCGGCTAGTTTTTTGTATTTTTAGTAGAGACGGGGTTTCACTGTGGTCTCGATCTCCTGACCTTGTGATCCGCCCGCCTCGGCCTCCCAAAGTGCTGGGATTACAGGCTTGAGCCACCGCGCCCGGCCAAAAATTTTCATAAGAAAATGTTGGAAAGATTAGGTATAGAACATAGTAGGAGTGTAAATTAGTACAACATTCCTGGAAAAGAAATCAGCAGCATTTGTCAAGAGCTTTGCCTCATTAATTTTCCCATTCTAAGGGAACAATTGGAAATGAGGACAAAGATTTATGTAAGATCAGAATTGTTACTTTAACACTTGGCAGAACTGAGCAGGCATGGGCGGAGTTTTCTTTACGGGAAGATATTTGAGTACTGCTTCAATTCCTTTACTCACAAGGTGGGCAGACTCCATGACCCCCAGTGATTGCTGCCTCTTGTTATCAACTCTTTGTATAATCCCCTGCCCTTGAGTGTGGGTGGGATGAGCGATTTGTTTCTTTTTCTTGTGGTTTTTTTTTTTTTTTTTGAGGCAGAGTTTCCCTCTTGTTGCCCAGGCTGGAGTGCAGTGGCTTGATCTCACTCACCGCAACCTCTGCCTCCTGGGTTCAAGCGATTCTCTTGCCTCAGCCTCTCAAGTAGCTGGGATTACAGGCGACCACCACCACGCCGGGCTAATTTTTTGTATTTTTAGTGGAGACAGGGTTTCGCCATGTTGGGCAGGCTGGTCTCCAACTCCTGACCTCAGGTGATCTGCCCGCCTCAGCCTCCCAAAGTGCTGGAATTACAGGCATGAGCCACTGCGCCCAGAGGGATGAATGATTTGTTTCTAACGAATAGAACATGGCAAAGGTAATGCAATGTCAATTCCATGATTAGGTTACGCAAGATCGTAACTTTTATCTTGCTAGCAGCTTCTCCCTATTGCCTTTTTTTTTTTTTTTTTTTTTTTTGAGATGGAGTCTCACTCTGTTGCCCAGGCTGGAGTGCAGTGGTGTGATCTCAGCTCACTGCAAGCTCTGCCTCCCGAGTTCACACCATTCTCCTGCCTCAGCCTCCCTAGCAGCTGGGACTACAGGCGCACGCCGCCATGCCCAGCTAATTTTTGTAGTTTTAGTAGAGACGGGGTTTCACTGTGTTAGCCAGGATGGTCTCGATCTCCTGACCCTGTGATCCGCCTGCCTTGGCCTCCCAAAGTGCTGGGATTACAGGCGTGAGCCGCCATGCCCTGCCTTTTTTTTTTTTTTTTTTTTTTGGCAGAGCCTCTGTCATTCAGGCTGGAGTGCAGTGGTGCGATCATGGTTCACTGCAGCCTCGACCTCCTGGGCTCAGGTGATCCTCCCACCTCAGCCTCCCAAGTTAGCTGGGACTGCAGGCACAAGCCACCATGCCCAGCTAATTTAAAAGAAATGTTGTAGAGATGGGTCCCACTATGTTGCCCAGACTTCTATTGCCTCTTTGATTGCACACTTTGATGAAACAAGTGGCTGTATTGGAGAGGTCCATCCAGCAAGAAACAGAGGGTGTCCTCTGGCCAATAGCCAGCTAGGAACTGAGGTCCATGGTGCAATAACCTTTTAATAACTGGATGCTGCCAATAACTGTGTGAACTTGGACATGGATCTTTCCCCAGTTGAGTCTTCCAGTGACACCCCAGCCCTGGCCAACAACTGCAACCCTGTGAGAGACTTTGACACAGAGCCCCCAGCTAAGCCATGCCAGGACTCCTACTAACCCACAGAAACCATAAGGTAGTAAATGTGTAAATGTGTGCTTTTGTTTTTTGTTTTATTGAGATGGAGTCTCACTCTGTCGCCCAGGTTGGAGTGTAGTGGCGTGATCTTGGCTCACTGCAACGTCCTCCTCCCAGGTTCAAGCGATTCTCCTGCCTCAGCCTCCCAAGCTGGGACTACCAGCATGTGCCACCACGTCTGGCTAATTTTTTGTATTTTTAGTAGAGATGGGGTTTCATCATGTTAGCCAGGATGGTCTCGATCTCCTGATCTCGTGATCCGCCTGCCTTGGCCTCCCAAAGTGCTGGGATTACAGGCGTGAGCCATTGTGCCTGGCTATAAATGTGCGTTTTGAAGCAGCTGAGTTTGTGGTAATTTGTTACATAGCAATAGCTAACTAGTGCAACTAGTTATAGAACTCTTCAGATATTTTATTTCTGTTTGATTCAGTTTTGGAGAGTAATAGTTCTCTAGAAATTTGTTCATTTTGCCTATTTTTTTTTTTTTTTTTTTTTTGAGATGGAGTTTCACTCTGTTGCCCAGGCTGGAGTGCAGTGGTGCAATCTCTGCTCACTGCAACCTCCGCCTCCCAGGTTCAAGTGATTCTCCTGCCTCAGCCTCCCCAATAGGTGGGATTACAGGTGCCCACCACCATGCCTGGCTAATTTTTGTATTTTTAGTAGAGATGGGGTTTCACCATGTTGGCCAGGCTGGTCTCAAGCTCCTGACCTCAAGTGATCCACCCTCCTCAGCCTCCCAAAGTGCTGGGATTACAGGAGTGAGCAACTGCATCCAGCCCATTTTGCCTAAATCTTTAAATATATTAGCACAAAGCTATTCATAATATCCTCTTTCTGTTTAAAAACTTAACTATAAAATATAACTCACAAACAGAATGTACATAAATTAGAAGTGCATAATATAATGTGTAATTATAAAATAAACATCTGTGTATTCACCACCCGACTCAAGAAATAGAAATAATTCCAGCACCACAGGAATCCCCACGTGCCCCTTCTCAATCACATCCCTCCTTTCCTCTTAAGGGTAATCATCCTTGTATTTTTATGATAATCTCTGTCTGCCAGTATAGTTTTATGGTTCTTTACAGTTTATCCATCCCCATACAATATAATTTAGATTTTTCTGTTCTTGAACTTTATGTAAATGGAATCATTCTCTGTAGATCTCTTGTGTTTTGCTTCTTTTGCTTACCATTGGATTTACAACATCAATATATGTTATTGTGAAGTTCTAGTTTATTTTCATTGCTGTTTAATATTCCATAGTATGATTATAAAATTATAAAAATTATCCACTTTACATACACAAATATATATACATATATATATATATATATATTTTTTTTTTTTTTTTTGGAGACAGAGTCTCACTCTGTTGCCCAGGCTGGATGCGATCTCGGCTCATTGCAGCCTCAACCTCCAGGGCTCAAGTGATCCTCTCGACTCAGCCTCCTGAGTAGCTGGGACTACAGGCATGTGCCACTATGCCTGGCTAATTTTTGTATTTTTTGTAGAAATGGGGTTCTTGCCAATGCCCAGGCTGGTCTCGAACTCCTAGGCTCAAGTGATCTGCTCACCTTGGCCTCCCAAAGTGCTGGGACCACTTTACTACTGACGGGCATTTGAATTATTTCACTTTGAGTGTACATAAACAATTCTACTCTGAACATTTGTGGACATGTTTTCTGGTACATAGTGCATACACCTTTTAGGGGATTTTTCCTGTCCTGTTTCTGAGTCTTAGGGCATGAGTATTTATACCACTTTCCTGGAAAATCCAAACTCTCCCGGGAGGTCGTTATACTGATATACACCAGCAGCATATGAGGGGCCGTGCTGCACCACGTCCTTGCCACTATTTGACATTGCCAGGCTTTTGAATTTTCCTAACTGGCACATGTATCATGGTATTTCATTACAGTTTTTGCATTTCCCTGATTATTTATGGAGTGAAGCACTTTTCCATATATTTATTGGCCATTTGAATGTTCTTTTTCTGTCACATGTCTATTACATGTATTTATTTTTCTTTTCTTTTCTTTTTTTTAAAATCGAGACAGAATCTTGCTCTGTCGCCCAGGCTGGAGTGCGGTGGCGTGATCTTGGCTCACTGCAGCCTTGACCTCCCAGCCTCAAGCCATCCTCCCACCTTAGCCTCCTGAGTAGCGGGACCTATAGACTCATGCCATCATACCTAGCTAATCTTTGTATATTTTGTAGAGATGGGGTCTCACCATTTTGCCCAGGCTGGTCTTGAACTCCTGGGTTCAAGTGATCTGTAGGCCTCAGCCTCCCAAACTGCTGGGAATTACAGGTGTGCTAATTTGTCTGTTTTTCTATTGGTGGATTTTTCTTTTTCTTTTCCTTTTTTTTTTTTTTGAGACAGAGTCTTGCTCTGTCGCCAGGCTGGAGTGCAGTGGTGCAATCTCAGCTCACTGCAACCTCCGACTCCCTGGTTCAAATGATTCTCCTGCCTCAGCCTCCTGAGTAGCTGGGACTACAGGCATGCGCCACCATGCCCAGCTAGTTTTTGTATTTTTAGTAGAGATGGGGTTTCACCTTGTTGGCCAGGCTGGTCTCGATCTCCTGACCTCGTGATCTGCCTGCCTCGGACTCCCAAAGTGCTGGTATTACAGGCCTGAGCCACCGCGCCCAGTCGGATTTGTCTTTTTCTTATTGATTTGTAGGAGTATTTTATATTCTGGATAGAACTTCTTTATTAGTTTTATGAGTTCAAGTATTATTCCATGTTATGCCTCGTTTTTTCATTCTCTTTATGGGGTCTCTGAATTTTAACATACTTAAAAGTATCTGCCTTTTATGGTCTCTCATGGTAGCTTATTCCCTTCTTTGCATGGTTAACAGTTCACTTTTCTTTGTTTTGAGACGGATTCTTGCTCTGTCGCCCAGGCTGGAGTGTAGTGGCTCGATCTTGGCTCACTGCAACCTCTGTCCCCCGCGTTCAAGTGATTCTCCTGCCTCAGCCTCCCGAGTAGCTGGGACTCCAGCCACCCACCACCACACCTGGCTAATTTTTGTATATATATATATTTTTTAGACGGAGTCTCGCTCTGTGGCCCAGACTGGAGTGCAGTGGCGCAATCTCGGCTCACTGCAAGCTCCACTTCCCAGGTTCACGCCATTCTCCTGCCTCAGCCTCCCAAGTAGCTGGGACTACAAGCGCCCACCACCACGCCCGGCTAATTTTTGTATTTTTTAGTGGAGACAGGGTTTCACAGTGTTAGCCATGATGGTCTCTATCTCCTTACCTCGTGATCTGCCCGCCTCAGCCTCCCGAAGTGCTGGGATTACAGGCATGAGCCACCGCGCCTGGCCTAATTTTTGTATTTTTAGTAGAGCTGGGGTTTCACCATTTTGGCCAGGCTGGTCTTGAACTCCTGACCCTGTGATCCACTCGCCTCGGCCTCCCAAAGTGTTGGGATTACAGGCGTGAGCCACTGCGCCCGGTGGACCCTGTCTCTTAAAGACCCAGTTTGCATTTTAAAAAAGCATAATTTATTGAAAGCTGAGGATGATGGTGCATTCCTTCAGAGAGCGCTTGCATTTGCTTCTATCAGGTAGGTGCTAGGAGCATTACAAGCCCGGGGTCATTTTAAACTGAATTCGTAGTTTGAAGATGTGTAGAGCATGGGAGGTGATATGAGTTTCTTTCTTTTTTTTCCCTCCCCAAGATGGAGTCTCACTCTATTGCCCAGGCTGGAGTGCAATGGTACGATCTTGGCTCACTGCAAGCTCCGCCTCCCAGGTTCACGCCATTCTCCTGCCTCAGCCTCCCAAGTAGCTGGGACTACAGGTGCCCACCACCACACCCGGCTAATTTTTTGTGTTTTTAGTTTCACCGTGTTAGCCAGGATGGTCTCGATCTCCTGACCTTGTGATCTGCTCACCTCAGCCTCCCAAAGTGCTGGGATTACAGGCATGAGCAACTGCGCCCGGCCGGTGATGTGGGTTTCATGTGGGATTCTGCATAAGGGATGGTGTCAGGATGCAACTTCTCAGATATCTGATTGTCTTCTTCCTGCTCTTTGTGGCACCAGGGCATATTTCCTTGCAGTCCCCTTGGGGTGAGGGATTGGTTTCTTCTGGTTCACCCTTACCCTGAGAGTATGACACTTTGGGGTCTCATATCAGATTCTCCTTCTTGGTTAAGTTCTGGACTTTGTGAGACCACCCAACCTGAAGTCCCTGTGTACCTGGTTAGCAAATGATCTCAGGAGAAACCAGGCTTACCTCTCATTTCACTTACATTTGCTTGATGATTTCATTATTAGCTTGTCATTGCTTTTCAGGAAGATGTTTTTAGGAAGATGTTTACCAGAAACTGTACTCCCTAAAGCGTATGTACTGAGATGTCAGTTGGCAAACTAGTTATAATAGGTAAACTGTTGTAATAGGCAAATGTGTTCAAAACAGGGGAATTATTAAATCAATTTACGAGACAACATATTACAATTATCATGTTCATTTGCTAAAATACCCTTTATGGCAAAGATTGCTGTCCACCAAAATCTATTCTCTCTTTCTTTTATATAAACAGTAGAGTTACTTAGCTGCCCACCTAGAGACTACAGTTCCCAGCCTCCCTGCAGCTGAGTGGGGCTATGTGATAAGTTATTGGCAATGGATGTGAGCAGAATTGATATGTGTCACCTCCAAGTACAGGCTTTAGAATTTAGATGACTTCTCCTTCATGCTAATTTCCTTCCCGTGGGTTAAACATGGACCATGGTTTGACCAAGAAAATTAGGAGGACACCTTAGGGGATGTCAGAGGAGCAATGAGATGGAAGGAACCTGGCACTGAATGACTGCAGGGCTCACAGAGGCCCCAACAACCTGGACCACTTATCTCAGGATCGTTACGTGAGAAAAAAACTAACCTATGCAAAGCTGCTGTATTTGGGGACATCTTTGTGACAGCACCTTAACCTCATCCCCAACTAACAGAGACCCGTTTAATAATGCTCCCATCCAGGGATATGTCCAGTACATTAATCCTAGTTCTCAACTTCCTCCAGTCTTAACCTCTCTTTGGGTCTCTTTTATCATTATCACTACCTCTTTGCAAATACCTGGAACTCCATAACCCCTGTTTCACTTCATCTTATTTGCCCAGCAAAACCCATCTGTCTTGGTGCCTGCACTCACGTATCTGAAGATCACTGACAAATTCGTACGGCTGAGCTGAGCAGTACCACTGTTTTCAAACATCAAATGGACTCGACACGGAAAACGCTACTGTTTTTCTAATATGAACGGCTTCCTTCTTCTCCTCTCTCTCAAGGTAACTATTTCATTTCTTTTCTTCTTTCTTCAATTTTCCTATTTCCCTTTCTAGATTCATTCTCATTTGATTTGGTAACCTTGCCTCGTTATTGATTGAGATAATTAATGCCTTCACACAGACACTTTTTCATCTTTCCTGCAAAAAATCTGCAAACCCATTTGCTTCTTCCTACCTTGGAGACGTCGCCCCTATTTCTCTCAAGGGTGTCTTTTTTTCCTCTTCTTTCTTCTTTTCTTCTTTTCCTCCTTCTTCTCCTTCTTCTTCCCCTTCTTCTGTTTCTTCTTCTTCTCCTTCTACTCCTCCTTCTCCTCCTTTTCCTTCTTTTTAAGACAGGGTCTCACTCTGTCACCAAGACTGGAGTGCAGTGGCACAATCATGCCTCAATCTCCTGGGCCAAGTGATCCTCCCACCTCAGCCTTCTGAGTAGCTGGGACCACAGGCATGCGCCATCACCCACATCTGGCTATGTTTTTTGTCTTTTGTTTTTTGTAGAGACAAAGTCTTTCTATGTTGCCCAGGCTTGTCTTGAACTCCTGGGCTCAAGAGATCCTCCTGCCTCAGCCTCCCAAAGTGCTAGGATTACAAATGTGAGCCACTGTGCCTGGCCTCAAGAATGTCTTGATTTGGCCGGGCGCGGTGGCTCAAGCCTGTAATCCCAGCACTTTGGGAGGCCGAGACGGGCGGATCACGAGGTCAGGAGATCGAGACCATCCTGGCTAACACAGTGAAACCCCGTCTCTACTAAAAATACAAAAAAAAACTTAGCCGGGCGAGGTGGCAGGCGCCTGTAGTCCCAGCTACTCGGGAGGCTGAGGCAGGAGAATGGCGTGAACCCGGGAGGCGGAGCTTGCAGTGAGCTGAGATCCGGCCACTGCACTCCAGCCTGGGTGACAGAGCGAGACTCCGTCTCAAAAAAAAAAAAAAAAAAAAAAAAAGAATGTCTTGATTCTGAATCTCTACCTCTTTTTACTTTATCAAAGTGTTTCCTTCTGTACTGGGTCATTTCCCACCAGTTTAAAAACATTTCTAATATCCACTCTCCACCCCCAACACACACACAAACTAATGGCTGTATTAGTTTACTATTGCTTCGTAATATATCACCACAAACTTAGTGGCTTAGAACACACATTTGCCAGGTGTAGTGGCTTATTCCTATAATCCCAGCACTTTGGGAGGCTTAGGTGGGTGGATCACCTGAGGTCAGGAGTTCAAGACCAGCCTGGCCAACATGGTGAAACCCTGTTTCTACTAAAAATACAAAAATTATCCAGGTGTGGTGGCGCGCGCCTGTAATCCCAGCTACTTGGGAGACTGAGGCAGGAGAATCTCTTGAACCCAGGAGGTGGAGGTTGCAGTGAGCCGAGATTGTGCCATTGCACTCCAGCCTAGGTGACAGAGCAAGACTCCGTCAAACAAACAAACAAACAAAACAAAAAAAACCCCTCACATTTATTGCGTCACAGTTTCTGTGGGTCAGAAGCCCAGCATGAAGCCCAGCATGTTTTGAATCCTCTGCTTAGCATCTCACCAGGCTGAAATCAAGGAACTGGCCCAGACTGTGACCCCAGCTGGGGCTCAGGGTCATCTTCCAAGCTTATTGGTTGTTGCAGAATTCAGTTTCCTGCAATTGGAGGACTGAGGTTTCCACTTTCTTGCTGGCTGCCAACAGGGGGCCATTCGTAGCCCCTAGAGGCCACCAGTTGCTCACTGACATGTGCCCCCTTCACAAGAGGACAGTTTGCTCCCTCAAGGCCAGCAGTAAAGTGCTCTTTAAAGGGCTAACCTGATTAGGTCAGGCCCACCAAGGTGAGCTGCTTCTGATTAATTCAAAGTCAACTGATTAGGGGCCCTAATTATATTTGCAATATTCACCTTTGCTATATTATGTAACCTAATCACAGCAATATCCCACCATACAGGTTCTGCCTGTATACCCTCAAGGGGAGGGGATTATACATGTCATGTACAACAAGAGGCAGGAATCTTGGGGGCCATCTTAGAATTCTGCCAACCACAGCATCACCTACAGACCTCAAGGTCTCGCTGTGTCTCCCAGGCTGGGACGCAGTGGTGTAATCATAGCTCAGTGCGGCCTTGAACTCCTGGGCTCAAGAGTTCCTCTCGCCTCAGCTTCTTGAGTAACCAGGACTTGAGGCAAATGCCATCATACCTGGCTAATAAAACTATTTTTTGATTTACAGAGACAGGGTCTCCCTATGTTGCCCAGACTGGTCTCAAACTCCTGGGTTCAAGCAATCCTACCATCTTGGCTTCCCAAAATGCTGGGATTATAGGCATGAGCCTTCGTGACTGGCCCCACAGCATCCCTTGACTCTTACCCGCCTTCTCTCTGATGCAGCAACCTGACAAGGGTGGTCTAGACTCACTGTCTCCATTCCTCATTTACTCCTCAACCCACACCACCCTGGCTTCCATCCACTGAGATGGATCTTGTCAAGTTACTGATACCTTTCTTGCCAAATCCAATAGACACTTTTCTTTAGAGTTTTTTTGTTGTTTAATATTTTTTATTATGGAATTTTTCAATCATAAGTAAAATAGAACAATATAATGAACATCCATAAGCTCAAACACCCAGCTTCAAAAATATCAACATACAGCTCGGTGCGGTGTGTCTGTAATCCCAGCTACTCGGGAGGCTGAGGCACGAGAATCACTTGAACCTGGGAGGTGGAGGTTGCAGTGAGCCGAGATTGCACCACTGCACTCCAGCCTGGGTGACAGAGTGACACTCCGTCTCCAAAAGAAGTAAATAAAAATAAATGAATGAAAAACATCAACATATGGTCAATGTTTTGTCTATACTCCATGATTTCTCTTCCCTCTATTCTTGGGGGCTACTTTAAAGCAAATCCCAGTCACTAGTAAATAAATCACTACTTCAGCATGCATAGCTGAGATAATGACTTTAAAATCTGACCACAGTAGCACCGTCATGAAAACAAAAATTAACAGTGATTCCTTAAATACGACCTAATGTCAGTCTTCCAATTTCCCTGACTGCTACATAAATGTCTTTTCCAGTGGGTTTGATTCAAGATCCAAACACAAGCCATTCATTACATTTTGCTGATATGTTCCTTGAATTTCATTTAATCTATAACCTTTCCTTTTCCCTTTTTTTTTTTTTTTTTTTTTTTAAAGATGGAGTTTTACTTTTGTTGTCCAGGCCAGAGTGTAGAGGCACGATCTCGGCTCACTGTAACCTCTGCCTCCCAGGTTCAAGTGATTCTCCTGCCTCAGCCTCCCAAGTAGCTGGGATTACAGGCGTGCACCACCACACCCAGGTAATTTTGTATTTTTAGTAGAGACAGGGTTTTGTCATGTTGGTCAAGCTGGTCTCAAACTCCTGACCTCAAGTGATTCTCCCACCTCGGCCTCCCAAAGTGCTGGGATTACAGGTGTGAGCCACCATGCCCGGCCTGGGGGTCCTTCTTTCCAGAGAATTCCCCTCCTTCTGGACTTGGCTGATGGGATCCCTGTGGTGTTTCCTACCATAAAACACACCCTCTCAGCAGCATTGAATACTTGCCACCCTTTCTCCTCTTTGAGATACTCTCTCCTCTGGGTTTTGAGGATGCCACATGCCTTGGACTTTTCTTCTGCCCCTCTGGCCAGTCCTCTCTGGTGTCTTTCACAGTTTCTTCCTCTCTCACCCAAACTTGAAACGTCAGTGGTTCTTCCCCGGGTTGTTCTTCAGACCTGGGACTTGGCCCTCTTCCCTTCACCAGCCACACTCTTTCCTCAGGTTACCTCCTCTGGTTTTGTGGCTTTAAATGCCACTTGGATACTGAAAGACTCGTGATGTTTCATCTGTAGCCTAAACATCCCCCCAGCTCCAGATTCATGATGTGGAGATGCCTGATAGCTCTCCTCAGCTCTCACTGGCTTCTCAAACTTGGGCACTCTGGATTTCCTGCTTCCCATGCCTGTTCTCCGTCTCCCTCACTCCCCGTGTGCACCCCAGCCCGTCAGAGCTCGTTACATCTCTAAGTACACCTCAGCGCCATGGCCGCCCCCACGCTAGTCCGGGGCACCATCGCGTCTTACCTGGACCTCTGCTCCCATCTCCTGACTTCCTCCTTCCCTGCCAGATCCCCCCATCTATTCTCCATACAGCCCAAAATCATCCTGTAAAAGCATAGATCAGGTAAGTCCCTTACTCAAGTCATGTGAAGACCTTCCTTCCTTCCTTCCTTCCTTCCTTCCTTCCTTCCTTCCTTCCTTCCTTCTCTCCTTCTCTCTTTCTTTCTTTCTTTTTGAGATGGAGTTTTGTTCTTGTTGCCCAGGCTGGAGTGCAATGGCACAATCTCGGCTCACTGCAGCCTCGGCCTCCTGGGTTCAAGAGATTCTCCTGCCTCAGCCTCCCGAGTAGCTGGGATTACAGGCATGCACCACCACACCCAGCTAATTCTGTAGTTTTAGTAGAGATGGGGTTTCTCCATGTTGGTCAGGCTGGTCTCGAACTCCAGACTTCAGGTGATCCACCCACCTCGGTCTCCCAAAGTGCTGGGATTACAGGTGTGAGCCACTGCACTCGGCCATCATATGAAGACTTTCTCAATGCACTTCAAACAAAACCCACCTCCCTTTGGCCTAGGAAGCCTGTGTCATCTACCATTGCCCGCTTCTCCCACGCTTCTCTCGCTTTCCGGACTCTAGCCACAAGAGGCCTTCTCTCAGGGCCTCAAAAATGTCATAGTCTTGCCTGTCCCAGTGACCGGAACATTCTCCCTGCTGCTCCTCATGGCTGGTTCCTGCTTTCCTTCATAAAGAGAGCCCTTCACTCACCACTCAATCCAGGGGGTTTCCGCCAGTGACTCCCTTTGTCTCCTTCAGTGCACTCAGCACAGATACACTGATGTGTGCGCTTGTTTGCTGTCCATCTCCCCCCACGCTCTGTCGGTTTCCCTTCTGCATGAATGGAGAAGATGGGGCCGACATCCACCCAGGCCAGCTCCCAGGAAACCTCCCAAGTGGCAGCAGGACACCAGGCGCTGCACAGACCGGTCATTCAGGATGTGAACTCCACAGCTGGTGGCTAGACTTGCGAATTTTTTTTTTTTTTTTTTTTTTTGAGATAAAGTTTTGCTCTTATTGCCCAGGCTGGAGTGCAATGGCGTGATCTCTGCTCACTGCAGCCTCCACCTTCCGGGTTCAAGCAATTCTCCTGCCTCAGCCTCCCGAGTAGCTGGGATTACAGGCCTGCGCCACCACACCCGTCTAATTGTGTATTTTTAGTAGAGACGGGGTTTCTCCATGTTGGTCAGGCTGGTCTTGAACTCCCAACCTCAGGTGATTCGCCTGCCTTGGCCTCCCAAAGTGCTGGGATTACAGGTGTGAGCCACCGTGCCCAGCTGGATTTGTGAGTTTTTAAAAAATCATTTATTTTATTTTTGAGATAGAGTTTCACTGTTGTTGCTCAGGCTGGAGTGCAATGGCGCGATCTTCGCTCACTGCAACCTCTACCTCCCAGGTTCAAGTGATTCTCCTACCTCAGCCTCCCAAGTAGCTGGGACTACAGGCGCATGCCACCACACCCAGCTAATTTTGTATTTTTAGTAGAGATGGGGGTTTTGCCATGTTGGTCAGGCTGGTCTTGAACTCCTGACCTCAAGTGATCCACCAGCCTCGGCCTCCCAAAGTGCTGAGATTACAGGCGTGAGCCACTGCACCTGGCCTAAATTATTATTTTTTTAGATGGAGATAAAACTTATAGTGAAATGTACAAATCCTAAGTATAGAATTCAGTGAGCTTTGACAACACACCAATAAAGATATCGAGACTTTCATCACCCCAGAAATTCCCTCCTGTCACCTTCCAGGTAGTCCCAACCTCTGCTGATGGTAGCTGGATTTTTATACCCTCTTCAGGCAAGGGCAATGAAGTGTTTCTATGATATTCCAGCCAATCTGCCTATCTTTATCTTCAGCGAGACTCATTTCTTTCTTTTCTTTTCTTTGAGACAAGGTCTCACTCTGTCACCCAGGCTGAAAGTACAGTCACAGCAATCACAGGTCACTGCAGCCTGAACCTCCCAGGCTTAAGTGATCCTTCCCCCTCAGCCTCCTAAGTAGCTGGGACTACAGGCATGTACCACCATGCCCGGCTAATTTTTTTATTTTTTGTAGAGATGGGGTGTCACCATGTTGCCCAGGCTGCTCTCAAACTCCTGAGCTCAAGTGATCTGCCCGCCTCAGCCAAAGTGCTGTGATTACAGGCATGAACCACTGAACCCAGCCTCAAGACCCATTTGTAATGTTCAGTGTGCTAACTGCTGTCCTCTGTGGTTGATGGGAAGAGTATAAGCTGCAGCTCTTAAGTAGCCTGGCCTGGAGAATGGCTAAATTCTTTGGGTTAAATTGAGGGCTGAGGACCTCCACCCCTCTCAATGTAAGTTCTTGGACAGGAGCAACTCTTTTGCCTCTCAAGCAGAGGTTAAACCAACGCACATCTAACATCACACTGCCGTCTGCTAAAATTCAGATGCCACAGCAAAGTAGAACCAGTGGAATGAGCTAGGCCAAAGGGATCTTGTGGGGCTGGCTGGTGGGCCTGGAAAGCCAGCCAGAGGACCCAGTACAGGTGGTCTGCTGAATCAGCAAGTCTGCTTGATGGGACTGTGGTATAGTATGGTCTGGGCGTGCGCCCAGTGCTGCAGATGTAGCTCAGATCAACCGACTTAAGAACACATTCCTGGCCGGGTGTGGTGGTTCACACCTGTAATCCCAGCACTTTGGGAGGCCAAGGAGGGCAGACTGCTTGAGCTCAGGAGTTCGAGACCAGCCTGGGCAACATGGTGAGACCCTGTCTCTACAAGAAATACAAAAATTAGCTGGGTGTAGTGGTGCGCTGTAGTCCCAGCTACTTGGAAGGCTGATGTGGGAGGATTGCTCGAGTCCAGGAGGCAGAGGTTATAGTGAGCCAAGATTGTGCCACTGCACTCCAGCCTGGGTGACAGAGTGAGACCCTGTCTTAAAACAAACAACAAACAACGACAAAACCACATTCCTCTCTGACCACCTGCCACCTGGTTTCAGAGCCACCTCTGTCCTCCCCGCCACCTTCCACAATGCACCATGTGCTCAGATGCTCCCTTGGGACTGTGGAAGGAGAAACAGCTCCAGAGATGCATGACCAAGGCCACCCTCAGACTTTCCACTTTGGATATGAACTCCAGCTTCTGGGCTCAAGTCTCTTGGTCCTCTTTTCTGAAGTTCATTTCTGAGGCACTCTGGGGGCTAAGGAAGTGGGTTTCAAATCTCCACAGTGCTCCCTTTCACCCCTAGGCCCCACCACCTACTTCACTGAGCACAGAGTACAGCACACAGTGGCCTCAAGAAATATTCCTCCACTGAAAATTGCTTTCCTGGCTCTTACACGATCCTTTTACTGGGTCTATGTTGTGGGCAGAAATTAGGAATGGCCTGTTAGAGACAAGGAAATGAGGCTGAGTGTGAGCATCTTCCTCAGTATCCTGCTGCTGCTCCTTTCAGGACACACACACACCACACACCCCACACCTCCCCGACACACACCCCACACACCACACCCCACACACATACACCACACACATGACACCACACACACACACCACACCACACACCCCACACCTCCCCGACACACACCCCACACCCCACACACACACACCACACACATGACACCACACACACACACCACACCACACACCCCACACCTCCCCGACACACACCCCACACACCACACCCCACACACACACACCACACACATGACACCACACACACACACCACACCACACACCCCACACCTCCCCGACACACACCCCACACACCACACACACACACCACACACATGACACCACACACACACACCACACCACACACCCCACACCTCCCCAACACACACCCCACACCTCCCCAACACACACCCCACACACCACACCCCCACACATACATGACAGCACACACACACACACCACACACCCCACACCTCCCTACACACACTACACACACCACACACTCACACACACCACACACCACATACACCATACACACCACACGCTCCACATACACCCCCACTTACCACACATCCCACACACCACACACACCACACATACATGACAGCACACACACCACACATACATGACAGCACACACACACACACCACACACCCCACACCTCCCTACACACACTACACACACCACACACTCACACACACCACACACCACATACACCATACACACCACACGCTCCACATACACCCCCCACTTACCACACATCCCACACACCACACACACCACACACCCATCTCCCCGACACACACCCCACACCACACCCCCCCCACACTACACACACCCCACATCCCACACACCACACCCACACCACACACCCCACACACCCCACACATCACACACACCACCATACACACCAAACACCACAGACCCCACACCACACCACACACCAAACACCCCACACACTCCACACACCACACACACCCCACACACGACACACACTACACACCCCACACACACCACACAGGCAACAGACCATACACACCACATACCACACACATACCACACATATCACACCACGCACCACACCACACAGCACACACACACCAAATACACCACACACACCACACGTCCCACATGCCATACCACATATACATCATACACACCAACCACCACACATGCAACACACACCACACACCATACAGCCCACATACCACACCACACACACATCACACAAAACACACAAACCACACACACACCATATATACCAAACACCACACAAACACATGCAACACACACACACTATATACACCACACACTCAACACATCATACACACCCCACATACCACACACGCCACACATCACATACACCACACACCACACACTACACACATACACAACCACATGCCACACACACACTCCCCCCATACATACCACACACACATCACACACCACATACACTGCACACACCACCCCCACACCACACACAAAGATGACACACACCACACACACCACACACATACCCCACATACACACACAGACCACACACACACCACACACACTGCACATACCACACACACCACACACTACACACATACACACCACACACCCCACACACACCCTGCACACCACACACATCACACACAGACACCGCATATCCCACACACCACACGCACACTGCACCCACATCACCACACACCCCACACATACCACACAACCATGTCCACACACACCACACACACACACCACACACAACACCCATAGACACCACACACCACACAGACACCTCACACACCAAACACCACACATACAATCACACACCACACACCCCACACATACCACACACACACCACGTCCACACACACTACACACACACCATACACAACACCCATAGACACCACACACACACCTCACACACACCTCACATACCAAATACCACACATACAATCACACACCACACACCACACACCACACACCACACACATACCTCACACCACATACACACTCACACCAACCCCCGCCACACCACACACGCACACACACACACACACACACACACACACACACACAGAGCAAGTGCTCTGGGCCTATCTGTGGAATTGCATGGGGCAGCTGAGCCTCAGTTTTCTTTTTCTATTTTTTTTGAGACAGAGTTTCACTCTTGTCACCCAGACTGGAGTGCAGTGGCGCGACCTTGGCTCACTGAAACCTCCGCCTCCTGGGTTCAAACAATTCTCCTGCCTCAGCCTCCTGAGTAACGGGGATTACAGGCGTGCACCCAGCTAACTTTTGTATTTTTAGTAAAGACAGGTTTCACCATGTTGGCCAAGATGGTCTCGAACTCCTGACCTCAAGTGATCTGCCTGCCTCAGCCTCCCGAAGTGCTGGGATTACAGGTACAAGTCACTGCACCTGGCCCAGTTGTCTTATCTGTAAAATGGGTGTCGTGTCATATGTTCCTCCTGCCAGTCCAGGTGCCCTCTTCACCTTTCTCCATTCTGCGCTGGGCCTAGAGGCTGACCTCTCCCCAGGCTCCAGCTCTCACCGGATTCCAGGACCTTCCCTGCTCCCCGGCTGCTGCAGACCTTGTATGCTTCACCAGCCTTTCTTGGTTCCTTTAACTCTGCCCAGCACTTTGTAAGAGTCCCTTCATCAAACCCACATTACCCCTTTGAACGTGCCACCTGTTTCCACCCAGGGCCCTGATTGCCACAATAATTGGTACCAGAATAGCTCTGGGAGACAGATCCTTGGGAGGGATTCTGGGGTTGGGTTGCTCACGCTTCTTGATTAGTGCGTGAATAACCTCTTTGACATGGGGTAATGGACAATGGTCATCTATGGCACGCAGTGGCATCACAGTTAGTTACTTTATGACCAGTGGTGGCTTGATGTTGGGAGACCAAGTGGCTATGGCATTTAGTCAATATGATGGCAATAATGACTAAGAAATAGTGACAAAGACTGTGGCGTGGGCTTCTGACTGCACATCTGACTGCCCTAGAAACGCACACAAAGGAACAGACTGAAAGCCTTGAATTCCCGACTCAGTGCAAGGCTGGAGATTCCGAAAGGCCCTAGGGTGGCTCTGAAAGTATCTTTGATCTCTGCCAGCCAGAGGGCAGATGTGGCTGAGAACCAAGCTCAGGCTCTGACTGTGAGGATCACAGAGTTGCAGAGCCAATTAAATGCACAACCTTGCTCAGTCTCTTCTGCTAAGGGAAGGGCACCGGTTAAGAAGGAACAGATCCCAAGATGGGGACATCTGGATAGAACTTTGAACACCAGCACCTCCTGAATCTTCCCTGGTGGTAAAGGCAGCACCCCTTGTCTTCAGTCTGAGAAAACTGGTCTTTCCCAGCACAGAAATCTTTCAGTGACTTCACTTGCGGCGGCTGCCTCACCAGGGAAGATGCACCCCAGGATACACCCCCATCACCTCGTTTCCTCCAGGCCTATAATGAGAATTATATCCCCATAGAGCCTAGTCAAGAAAAGGACAAAGTGTACTCCAGGAGGAGATAGTTTATACATTAAAGGAGTTGCAGAACCTTGACGGTTTGTATTGGCAGGAGTCTGGGTTGCATCCAAGGGTGGTAGATTAAGGAAGACAAAATATAAGATTAGGCCAGGCATGGTGGCTCATGCCTGTAACCCTAGCACTTTGGGAGGCTGAGGCAGGTGGAACGCTTGAGCCCAGGAGTTCAAGACCAGCCTGGGCAACATAGCAAGACCTTGTCTCTTAAAAAAGAAAAAAATAAATAAAAGATTAGATCAGGCCAAATTGACTGATACAGGTGTGCACCCAGCAGTGGGGGTTGTGTTGGCTTGAGCACCTGGAGTGGGATTACCAGTCTGAGCTGGTGAATTGCAACCTGGATCCAGTCGTGGCCTACAAAGAAGCTGAGATGCTGGCACTTCCCTGGGAAGCTGTGGAGGGAGGCAGAGGGAGAAGGGAACCCCTTCACCATAGTTCCCAAAAGCTCTATGTTAGTTATCCTCTATAGGCTGGAGATAATGTAGGATGTGCCAAATGCAATCTGGCTTCTTGCTTTCCTGACTCAATGGATTTCACGTCAAGGAAGTTTCTAGGAGATCCAGTGGTCTGGGGCATGGTATGTCAGGGTAGCTCCTCTAAAAGAAGAAACAAGTTGCTGAGCCTTATATTGCCTACTATAAAGGAGGAGGCAAAATCTTTGATGGGACTCTGGATTTTTTTTTTTTTTTTTTTTGGGACAGAGTCTCGCTCTGTCGCCCAGGCTGGAGCGCAGTGGCACGATCTCGGCTGCACTGCAAGCTCCGCCTCCTGGGTTCATGCCATTCTCCTGCCTCAGCCTCCTGAGTAGCTGGGACTACAGGCGCCCGCCACCACGCCCGGCTAATTTTTGTATTTTTAGTAGAGATGGGGTTTCACCGTGGTCTCGATCTCCTGACCTTGTGATCCGCCCACCTCGGCCTCCCAAAGTGCTGGGATTACAGGCATGCGCCACCGCGCCCGGCCGGGACTCTGGATTTTTAAGGCAACCTATGCCACATTCAGACCCAGCAGTGGGGGAGGCCCGATGGTGCCAATGAACTTTGGAGACCAGGTTCTTTATGATAAAGCTCAGGGAAGGAGCAGCCCTCAGGCATCAGTGCCATGGCTAATCATGGTGTCCCAGAGGCGAATGGGAACTACATCTAAAAAAAAGCCCCCCGCCCCCCCGAAAAATGTTAGGTGCAATGCCAGTTGCAGCTGTGGTCCCAAACATGAGATTTTTACTGGAACCAATCAGCATGGCCCCTGGCCTGGTGTGCATCTTCAATCCCCAAATGCTTTCTTTTCTATTTCGCTAACTAAAGATAGTTGGAAATAGTGTGCCTTGGTGTAGCAGGGACAGCCGTACACCTTCACTCTGTTGCCTCGGGGCTTTGCCGGCTCTCACGATGTCAATCATAATCTAGTCCAAAGGGTCACTGATCATCTTGACATAGTTCAGAACATTAGTCTGGCCCATCACATTGATGACATTATGGTAATTGGCCCCAGTGAGCAGGCCATTGCAAGCACTCTAGTTTCTTAGTAAAATATTGTATGCCAACTGAAGGGGGTACACTCCACAAAAACTCAGCAACATGCCATGTCAGTGAAGTTTCTAGAAGATCCAGTGGGGGGGGGCATGGCATGTCAGGATATTTCCTGTAAAAGGAGAGACAAGTTGCTGTACCTTATACTGCCCACTACAAAGAAAGAGGCAAAATCTTTGATGTTTACTCTGGATTTTTGAGCCAACACATACCACATTCAGCTGTGCTTGCTGCTCTACCCATTTACTATAAAACCCATAATACTGTAAGTTTTGAGTGAGGCGTGGAGCAAGGTGAGGCTCTGAAGCAGGTCCAGGCTGCAGAGCAAGCTGCCTGTCACATGAGCTTAAGACTTGGAAGTGACTGTAGCAGATGATGCTGTATGGAAAAGCTCCAACAGGAGAATCACGGTACAGTTACTGACCATTAGGTTTGAGATTAAGTCATGCTTCTTCTACCAAGAACTAGTCACCATTTAAAAAACAGCTCCTAGCCAGGCACAGTGGCTCACGCATGAAACCTCAGCAGTTTGGGAGGTCGAGGCGGGTAGATCACCTGAGGTCAGGAGTTCAAGACCAACCTCGCCAACATGGTGAAACCCCATCTCTACTAAAAATACAAAAATTAGCCGTGCTCATGATGGCGGGTGCCTGTAATCCCAGCTACTCGGGAGGTTGAGGCGGGAGAATTGCTTGAATCCGGGAGGCGGAGGTTGCAGTGAGCCGAGATCACACCACTGCGCTCCAGTCTGGGTGACAAAGCAAGACTCTGTCTCAAAACATAAATGAATAAAAAAATAAACAGCTCCTGGTTCACAACTGGACACGGTGAAGGTGGAATGCCTGACTGTGGGACACCAAGTGACCCACGCAACCAGAAGTAGATGTGATCTGATCCACCTGATTGTAAGATTGGACATGCATGGTACTGTTCTATTGTTTTTCTTTTCTCTCCCTCTCTCAACCAGTTGCCAGCACTAGGAATGGCGTTCTATTACTGAATAGCATATATAAGATCAGGTCTGAGCAAGTCCAGAAGGCATAAAGAAATTGCATGAGCAGGTGGTTCAAATTCCTAGGGCACCTACCCTTATTGCTTCACTGTTTCTTCCTCTACCCAATTTGCTGAAGTTGCTATGACCAGTTAACACAGAGGAAAAAGCACAGACATGATTTCTAAAGGAGTCTGCGTGGTACCTCAGCACAACTACAAAGAGACAGTTACTGCATTATAGCCACACTCAGGGTGTCCCTGCAGGACAGTGATGAAGGTTCTGTCCCAGCGGGCAGAACCTCTGACTGTGTGGATTATCCACTTGTACAGAAGGAAAGATGACCTGAGGGGCAGATCCACACTGACTCATGAGCAGTGGCTAACAAGTTAGGGGCTGGTTAGGGGCTTACAAATCACAAGACCGAGAGATGGGTGAAGAGCAGGTATAAGGGAGAGAAATATTGATGGGCTGCTTGAAATGGGCATAGGTGGTGAAGCTAATTTTAACACGCACAAGTACCGAGAGGGCATCTATTGTGGAGAAGCCCTCAGTAATGAGGTGGACAAGGTGACCCATCCTGTAGATGGCAACTTCTATTCCCAGCTACCCTGGTTCTTGCTTAATGGGCCCGTATACATGCTATGGTGGCAGGGATGACTGGCTATGTCTGGTGTGGGAGGCAGAGTAACAGCACTCCAAAAATGTCCATGGTCTAATCCTTAAATATGTTGCATGGTACACGGCAAAGGGTGAATTTTTTTTTTTTTTTGACACAGTCTTGCTCTCTCACTCAGGCTGGAGTGCAGTGGTGTGATCTCAGCTCACTGCAACCTCCACTTCCCGAGTTCAAGTGATTCTTCTGCCTCAGCCTCCCAAGTAGCTTGGTACTACAGGTACCCACCATCATGCCCAATTAGTTTTTGTATTTTTAGTAGAGACCGGGTTTCGTCACGTTGGCCAGGCTGGTCTCGAACTCCTGACCTCAAGAGATCCACCCGCCTCAGTCTCCCAAAGTGCTGGGATTACAGGCGTGAGCCACTGTGACCAGTTGCAAAGGGTGAATTAAGGCAGAAGATGGAATAAGGTTGCTAATCAGGTGACCTTACAAATAGGGAGATTGGCCGGGCGCAGTGGCTCACGCCTGTAATCCCTGCACTTTGGGAGGCTGAGGCAGATGGATCACGAGGTCAGGAGATCAAGACCATCCTGGTTAACACTGTGAAACCCCGTCTCTACTAAAAATACAAAAAATACAAAAGGGGGCAAGCTGGCCACCTACTGGCAGATTGATTACACCGACCCCCTGTCATGAAGAGAGCAGTCTTTCTTTATTCTTTTTTCTTTCTTTTCTTTTCTTTTTCTTTTCTTTCTTCTTTCTTTCTTTCCTTTTTTTTTTTTTTTTCTGAGTCTCACTCTGTCGTCCAGTCTGGAGTGCAGTGGCGTGATCTCAGCTCACTGCAACCTCTGGCTCCTTGGTTCCAGTGATTCTCCTGCCTCAGCCTCCTGAGTAGCTGGGATTATGGGCGCCTGCCACCATGCCCGGCTAATTTTCGTATTTTTGGTAGAAACAGGGTTTCACCATGTTGGCCAGGCTGGTCTCGAAGTCCTGACTTCAAGTGACCTGCCCACCTCGACCTCCCAACGGGCTGGGATTACAGGTGTGAGACACTGCGCCCGGCCCAGAACACACTGGTCTTAAAACAGGCCCTGCAACCAGAAGAAGCTGACTGGGCAGAACAGAGTTACAGCGCCAGGTAGGAGACAACCTCCGCAGCTGAGCTGTTGATGGGCAGGAGGCAGCACACGCTTGAAATCAGTGGCTAATACATGGTCCTACCTCTTTGACAACCGAAATACACAGGCCCAGGGACCAAGGGATGGATATGGGAGTAGCTTTTCTCACCACTATTCTCAATTACCTACTGGAGGAGTTTTGGCTTCCTATCCCCTCAATTTTGTGTTCAGTGTGTGAGCTCAATGCTCAAAGGAGGAACACTCCCTCCAGGGAATGTGAATATGACTCCTTTAGAATTGGAAGTAGAGAGGCCAGGAACGGTGGCTCCCGCCTGTAATCCCAGCACTTCGGGAGGCCAAGGTGGGTGGATCACTTGAGGTCACGAGTTTAAGACCAGTCTGGCCAACATGGTGAAACTCCGTCCCTACTAACAATACAAAAATTAGTCGGGCATGGTGGTGCATGCCTGTAATCCCAGCTACTCGGGAGGCTGGGGCATGAGAAGCACTTGAACGCAGGAGGCAGAGGTTGCAGTGAGCTGAGATCACACCACTGCACTCCACCCTGGGTGACAGAGCGAGACTCATTTCAAAAAAAAAAAAAAAAAAGAATTGGAAGTAGAGTGTTCTCCTCTGGTCATTTTGAGGTCTGCATGTTGCTTAACTAAAAGGCAGAGAAGAGGGTCAACTGTCCTGTACCTGACAGGGTGATTAGCTAGGATTGCCGGAAGAAAAATATGTTCCTGCTACACAATGTGGGGAGGGCAGAAGACAATGACAGAAAAGAGGGGATTCACCAGGTGCCTCAGTCCCCCCAGTCCCCCTTCCAGTATTGACAGGGAAGGGGAAATGTGACAAACATAAGACCAGAAGAGGCTGAACTGCACAGGAGTAAAGGTTTAGGACACCCCACCTATAAAAACCCCAGTCAACCAAAGTGCTGGCACATGGTTAGAGGAAAGTGGGGGTGGAGGAAGGATGCTGTGATTGCTAACTTGGGCCTGCTGACCAGCTGCCAAAGTGGGGGCTGTAGCAATTTTCTGTTGTTATTTGCATGCCCCACTGTCTTATTTAAAGAGCCCGGTTGTGCGGTGGCTCATGCCTGTAATCCCAGCACTTTGGGAAGCCGAGGTAGGCAGATCACGAGGTCAGGAGATGGAGACCATCCTAGCTAACACGGTGAAACCCCGTCTCTATTAAAAATACAAAAAATTAGCCAGGCGTTGTGGCGGGCGCCTGTAGTCCCAGCTACTCAGGAGGCTGAGGCAGGAGAATGGTGTGAACCTGGGAGGCAGAGCTTGCAGTGAGCCGAGATCGCGCCACTGCACTCCAGCCTGGGCAACAGAGCGAGACTCCGTCTCAAAAATAAATAAATAAATAAATAAATAAATAAGCCCTGTTGATGACTAATGTGTTAAGTTAGGCTCCAGGTGAGTATGACTGAAGGTTAACAAGAACAGGGTGAATCTGACAAGGTTGATGGTGTTGATGAGACTGTTCCTTCCATTAAAAAAAAAATGAAGATGAAATTCACATAACATAAAACTAACCATTTTAAAGCAAATACTTCAGTGGTGTCTAGTACATTCATGATGTTGTACAATCATCACCACAACCTATTTCCCAAACTTTTTCATCACCCCAAACAGAAATTCTGCAACCATTAAGCAACAGGGACATGAGTTTTTCACCCAAAGGACAAGAGTGGGTGCTGAGGGGTAAAAGGAATAGCCCTGCTTGGATCTCATTTCCCTTCCACATCCACACTCCCCATTCGATGAAGGGCCAACCTGCTCTGGCTGCCTTCCCTTCAGGCTTTCAGTTGGGATTGGCCAGTGGGAGGCACCATCAGGATGAAACCTGTCCACCCCCAACCTCCCTGACGCCCTCTCTGGCAGGGGCTGTTGTAAACATGGCCACAGCTCTAGCTGGGCAGTCCCCTCCCATGATGAGAGCTCCCTCCTCTTGCCCTTTCAGCTCTATGGGTTGTAACGGCTTCCTGTAGCGTGAGCCCTGCTGGGTCCCATCCTTGGTAGGTTCCCACAACCCTGCCCACATCTCCAGTTAATCCCTTAGTTGAAGGCTCTTGGTACCCCTTTGAATATACAGTCGGCCTCTGTACCCTCGGGTTCTGCAGCCTCAGATTCAACCTAGCACAAATTGAAAACATAAAAACAAGTAAACAAAAAATAACAATACAATAAAAATACAACTTTAAAAACCAGTATAACAACTTTTTTTTTTTTTTTTTAAGACAGGGTCTTGCTGTCGCCCAGGCTGGAGTGCAGTGGCGCGAACATGGCTTACTGCAGTCACGACCTCCTGGGCTCCAGCAATCCTCCCACCTCAGCCTCCCAAGTAGCTGGGACCATAGGCATGCACCACCATGCCCAAGCAAATTTTGTATTTTTTGTAGAGATGGGGTTTCACCGTGTTGCACAGGCTGGTCTTGAATTCCTAGGCTCAAGTGATCTGCCCATCTCCGCCTCCCGAAGTGCCAAGGTTATAGGAGTGAGCCATCATACCTAGCCGACAACTACTTACACAGCATTTACATTGTATTAGGTAGTATAGGTAATCTATGGATGATTTACAGTATATGGGAAGATGAGTGTTGGTTATATGCAAATGTATTCATCTCTTGGTATCCATGGAGGATTGGTTCCAGGACCCTCCCAGGTACCAAAATTCATGGAAACTCAAGTCCTATATAAAATAATGTAGTATTTGCCTATAACCTACATACATTCTCCCATATATATTTTTTTGTTGCCCAAGCTGGAGTGCAGTGGCACAATCTCGGCTCACTGCAAAGTCCACCTCCTGGGTTCAAGTGATTCTCCTGCCTCAGCCTCCCCAGTAGCTAGGACAACAGGCATGCTCTACCACACCCAGCTAATTTTTTAATTTTTAGTAGAGACGGGGTTTCACCATGTTGGTCAGGCTGGTCTCAAACTCCTATCCTCAAATGATCCACCTGCCTCGGCCTCCCAAAGTGCTGATACTACAGGTGTGAACCATTGTGCCCAGCCATTCTCCCATATACATTAAATCATCTCTAGATTACAATGTAAATACTATGTAAATAGTTGTTACACTTTATTATTTGAAATTTTCCCCCCAATATTTTCAATTTGCAGTTGGTTGAATCCATGGATGCAGAACCCATGAAGGGCCAACAGCACTACACCATTTTACATCAGGAACTTAAGCATCCAAGGATTTTGGTTTCCATGTGGATCCTGGAACCAATCCCCGGAAAATATGGAGGGATGGCTGTAACATCCATTTCCTGCTAGGGAACGGATGGATACAGGAATAATCCTTTAATAATAACCCTGTAATCCTCTTGAAACTAACCACTTCAGATTTTGTAAGTCAAACCAGTTCCATACTCAGGTCCCAGCCCGGGCAAAGGAGATGCTTTCCTGGACAGCCCAGGTTCGAAGGGTGCCTGGGGTGCGTGCCAAGGCCCCACTGCCCTCTGGTGGTTGGATCCAGGAAATGCACCTCAGGGCTCCAGCCTCTGCTGAATCGACCCCATTAGGAATTGAGCGATCCTTACCCCAAATGCTTGAAAGCAGAAGTGTTTCAGATTTTGGAATATTTGTACATACATAATGAGATATCTTGGGGATAGAATCCAAGTCTAAACATGAAATTCATTTGTTTCATATACAGTTTCTACAAATAGCCTGAAAGCAATGTTATATATATATATATATGTATATATATATTTTGAGACAGAGTCTTGCTCTGTTGCCCAGGCTAGAATGCAATGGTTTGATCTCAGCTCACTGGAACCTCCACCTCCTGGGTTCAAGTGATTCTCCTGCCTCAGCCTCCCGAGTAGCTGGGATTACAGGCATACACCACCATGCCCAGCTAATTTTTGTATTTTTAGTAGAGATGGGGTTTTGCCATGTTGGCCAGACTGGTCTCGAACTCCTGACCTCAGGTGATCCGCCCAGTTTGGCCTCCCAAAGTGCTGGGATTACAGGCATAAGCCATCGTGCCCGGCCCAATTTTATATATTTTAAATAATTTTGCGCATGAAGCAAAGTTTTGACTGCAACCTGTCTCATGAGGTCAGATGTGCATTCTCCATTCGTGGCATTGTGCTGGGTTTTCTGATTAGGGATGCTCAGTCTGCACACACCCGAGCTTATCTCATGCAGGGGTCACTGTCCCCACTTTACAGGTGAGAACTTGAGGGCTCCAGTGACTTCCCACTGCCCTTTTGGTCTTCCCACGGTTAAGAGCAAAATCTTAACCGTGGAACACGAGGCCCCATCCTTGCCTCCCCTGTCACTCTGACCCAGCCACCTGGCCTTTCTCAGGTCCCAGTGTTCGTGGGCACAGCTCCCAGTTACAATGTTTGGGAACTTTCTGGGTCCTTTTCCACCCGGAGGCTTCAGCTCCTTCTCCAGTCCCCTCCCGGGGATATCACTCACTCGGGACTCAGGAGGGTCCTCCTCCCCATCCCCTCCCTCTCCTCTGCCTCTTATTCACCTCTTGCACAAACACTTGGCCCTGGTTAGTGCCGCTCTCCCCCACGGGGCAGGGCACGTCCTGCTTAGCTCGTTGCGGTATCTCAGTGCCTGGCATGTGGGAACAACCATCCCAGCAGCTGACAGCCATGAAGTGTTTCTGTGCCAGCCTTTGAACTAAGTACTTCAGGCCCCCAGTCCATTCTCCCTCCTAAAGACCCTTGTCCCCAGGAAGCAGCCCTTGACTCTATTAAAAACTCACATTGATTTATTAGAATATGAAAAAGATTCAGTTTCTTCTGTACAGGCGGCAGAGTGGCAGCAGCTGCGGTGGCTTGGTACATGGTTGTCGATGTCACCCTTGCATGGTGACTCCTGCCCAAACAGCACTTGCATGGAGAGGAGGATGGACAGATGGGCCGAGGACCCATGGCCCAGTCCCCTGCAAAGAGGGACACTCTGACTATTGCACAATCCTGGGGGAGTGCCCCAGGGACAGGGGGAAGGAGTGTGTGTGAGCAAAGGTCTCTGGGGGCCCAGGATTCTGCCCAACCCACCAGCCCCGGGGGACAGGAGATCCTCAGGGGAGGCCTTCTCCCCCCACCCCCGACCGCCTCCACAATGGGCTCCACGGCAAGCAGGGTGTGGTACACACGAGGGAAAGGTTCCAGGGGCCAAACCCAGGGTGGGGGAAGTAAGAGCAGGCCAGCAGGACTGGAGGTCAGGCCCAAGAGCTAGGCAGGCGCCAAGAGGCCAGCATCTGTGAGGCTGGAGAGACTCTTGATTAGGAGTGGGAGTTACTTCTGATGTCACAGTCTTCGGGCAATAGTTAAGAGCCCAGCAGGCAGAGAAACATGGGGGACGGGGTTGGACAGACAGGCACAAATGAAGAAGGGTAATTCCTGGAGTGTGAGGAGTTAGAGGCAGAGCACTGTTCAGCCAGGGGTTTTCAAAATGTTTTAAAAAACAGGAGTGCCCTCCGTGCAAACAATCATATATAGAAGTGTGAACAAACGAAACTTAAAAACGCAGCACATTCTGGAGCCACGGCCAGTCCTTCCCCCAGCAGCATCCCCTGAGGGGCCCAGTGGTCCCCATGGGAGCACAGTTCGGAAAGCTCTGAGTCACGTCACTGTCGACCTAGAAACCACCCCTGCTCCAGGCAGAGAAGCTCAGAGATGCCCTCAGCCCGCAGCTCTGAGTAAGGACAGGTTGGGGTGGTAGCCAGGGTGACAGAGCTGGCAGGAGTGTGAGACCTTGGTGGGTCAGCAGTCCCTCCCCCAGCCATGTGACTGGTACCCCTGGCGTGTCCCCTAATAAAGCAGGGCCTGCTCGAGGGAGGCCTCAGCTCCCTCCCTTCCTGGGTGGGACCACGGCTGAGCCAGAGACTCTTTGGTTAGAAACTAAGATTGGTCTGAATGAGGAGGAGGATGAGGCAGAGGGAGGAGCCTCCGAGGCCCTAGTCCAGGTCCGGGAGAAGCCTGGATCTAGGGAGAGGCAGAGCCGGCCTCACCAGCCCCAGCAGTTCTGCCAAATGGATTGGGGAGGCAGCTCTGGTGGGGCGGATGCTTCCCAGGAGGCGGTGGCGGGGAGCTGTGCTGGGGTGGGGGCTGTGGGCCCAGCTGCCATGCGGTAGGGGGAGGGGCAGGGCCAATCCGGGTCAGGAAGGGCAAGGGGAGCCCCCAGCAGCCCCTGCTCTGGTGGGAGAGTCTGTGAGGGGACGGGCGCTGCCTGCTGGCCCTGGCGCTACTGCCCCTTAGGGATGAACGGCTCTCCCTCCCCAGGCTCAGGGTGCGGGCCTGGGTCGCTGAGGCAGCGCTGTATCCTCTGGGAGCTGGGGCTGTCACTGGGTGCGGGGGTGAAGACATCGTCGGTTCCTGGGGTCGAAGGCTCCTTGCTCCGCATCATGATGCCCCCATCGTCCTCCTCGTCCTCCTCCACCACCTTCGCAGGATCCCGGCTCAACCCCAAGACCTTGCCCTTCAGCTCCTCGTTCACCAGGTCCACAGACTCGGGTGACTGCGGGGAGGCCGGGTCGATGGTGATGACAGGCAGGTCCTCCTTCGGCTCATACGCCAGCGGGTCTGGGACCAAAAGCAAGACACAAGCTGGATTCTGCTCTGGAGCCCAGCCCAGCACGTGCCACTCGCCGCGTCAGCGCTTCCTGCAGGTCTTCTCATGAGCACAGCTGTCCTGGTCCCAACGGGCCTCAGAAGCAGGCCTCTGAGACCCTCCACCCCACAGCTTCTCTTCCTCAGACTGTGCCCCTCTCCTCTGACAGGGGCTCCCAGAGGTGTCCCTCCACAGGCCAAGACCTGGGGCTCCTCCCAGCATGAGTCTACCCTGGGGCCCTGCCCTCACATTCCCCACACGCGTTAGGGGTTTTGAAGGGGCAGATACCCTGCCTTCCTGCCAGGCACCATGGCTCTCCCAGCTCCCCACACAGTCCTCATCCAGAACGTCTCTGTCCCTAGGGATGGCCCCTGACGTAGAAGCAGCTCATGGCTTGGGAGGGGCCCCTGAGGTCAGCGAGGGCCAGGCCTGTCCTCCCAGTGGCTGGAGCCTGTTCCTGTGGACCCCCATCCTCAGGAGGCGGCGGCTCGGAGCGCCCAGACCTGAGGCCCCTCACCAGGCCCTTACCTGAGCCGATGCGGGCCCGAGACATGGTGGGCGAGTCCAGCTTGTGGGCTGGCACTGTCAGGTAGTTGTTGATCTGACAGAGAGGACAGACAGGGTGAGCACAGGCAGCTGCGCAGAGGGAGCCCCTCAGGACAGCACCCGGCCACTGCCACCCCACCTTCCGTGTATGCGGGGCGCTCGCTCCCCGTCCCTTGTGCCTGTGTGGGCAGCCGTACTGGCCCTTCAGGAGCTCCTGAGGGCTCAACCCAGGCTCCTGTCACAGCCTCCCTCAACACACCTACACTGCCCAGCCTTAAATCCACCCATTCCTCTGTCCCCTGCCACTGCCCTAGCCCAGGCCACACCCCACACCCCCACGCCAATCCCTTGCTTAGAACTCTTCATGGCTCTCCATGCCCTTACACGGCCAACAAGCCCCTCGAAAGCCAAACCCTGTTCCTAGAATGGGTTCATTTCCACAGAGGCTGTGGCGGAGCTTGGGTGAGTGGGGTGGGATACAGGTTCCCAGAGAAAGGCAGAGGCTACCTTCTGCTCCAGCTGCCGGGCCTTCTGCCTCCGGAGCAGCATCTGGTTCCAGGCTTCCTCGTAGGGGTCCGCCACCAGCGTGTGTCTGTTGTAGGACCGCAGCTGTGGAAGGCACAGCATCAGGGCAGTGCAGGCGCCGGAAGGCTCTGGTCATGGAGGGGTGGGGGCAGTTCTGGAGGCCAGGCCAGCCCTGGGGTGGGTGCCGAGGGGCACGGGCAGGGCAGGGCTGCCGTGGAGAGGGGCTGAAGGGCTCCTGTACCCCGGGGGTCGGGCTGGGAAGCAGGCCCTCACCCGCTGCCTGGTCTTCTGCAAGTTGTTCCTCAGGATTTTGCGAATCTCCTCCTCCTTGTCCTTGGACAGTGCTGGCAGGATGCGCTCAGAAGGCAGGGACTTGGGGTGGATGTTCCTGGGACAACAGGACATAGGTTAGGTCCCCAAGATTCTTGGGATCCTAAAGCCTCCCAGGTTTGGCTAGAAGGAAGTCACCCTAGGGATGACCCAGGGGGGCACCAAAGCCTCAGGTCCTTAGTGTGAGCCCACAGCTCTCTTGTCCGCCCCAACAGGACAACAGAGGGCCCTGCCCTCAGGTGGCCGCCTCCAGCTGGGCTGGAGGGGCCGGTGTGTGGGAGCAGAAGCTGCCTGGTTGCCCTGGCACTCACTGCATGGAGACGGTGGAGACGGCAGAGGGGATCTTGCCCATGCCTCCGCTCTCCACCAGCTCGATGGCCTGCTTCATCTCCATCTTGTGGTAGAAGGCGATGAGTTGGGGCTCCTTGGAGCGCTCGCCGGCTATCAGACACTTCTTCACGTATTTCTTATTAAACCGGTTGAGCCTGGTGGGAGAGGAGGGAGATGGATGGAGCCAGCTCCCAGGAGTGGGGAGATGCCCAGGCCCAGGAGACCCTTGCCTGCCCCTCCCGGCCTGCCCACCAGGCCTGCCACCTACTTGTCCTTCCAGTGGTGGTGACCGTAGTGGCCACAGATGTCCTCGATGCCTGTCAGAAGGTGGTCCAGGAACTGAAAGGGGCCCAGGGCCAGGTCAAGCCTCGCTGTGGGGCACCTTCCCTACCAAGACCCCTGACTAGCCCCACTCCCTCCTGCAGCTGCAGCCTTGCTGGGCCCAGCGCTGTGGTTCCATGAGCAGCCAGCAGGTGGCGCCCACACTCCACTCATCAAACCCAGTGGCCCTGACTCTGGGTATCTTGAACCCTCGCCTGTGTCTGGCTGAGCCCCCTTCTCTAATCCCACCCGGGATCCATGCCTAGGATAGGTCTCAAATGGAGGCAGAGATGGCATGATGCCCCGTCCTCAGGCTCCCAGCTGCTCACACCACACCTTCCTATGGCTCCTGGGGCAGAGGGAGACCCCAGGCACCAACACAGGGAGGAGCGGCTGATGCAGGGCAGGGACATGAGGCCCAGCTGCTCCCCATCTCCCTGTTCCTCCTCCTGCAACCAAGGGCCCAGCCCGCACTCCAGTACCTGCGTGTGGATCTCCTCGTTGATGGAGCGCTTCGTCTCTTGCTTTTTCTTCACAGCCAACAGGTCTACCAGGGGCCGAATGGTCATGCCCTGGGAGGCAGGCAGATGTCAGGCACTCTAGTTCTGCTACCCAAGCACGGAGGCCACGGAGCCTCCCTATGCCCACCCTAGACCCCCAAGGCTAGGATGCCCTCTCTGCTTTGCCCTCTCCCAGGACCCAAGGGTGTGAGAACTCTCCCACCTCCCAGCACTTATCTAAAGACAAGTCCTTCAGGCCTGCTTCTTCCTGGAGACACGGGCAGAGGTTTCACTGCCGAATGACCCGCATGCTGGTCATCTGGCCTGGGCCAGGCAGCAGCCAGCCTGGGTTCAGATGTAGACAGCACCGCAGACTCGCTCTACAACCCCAAGGAAGTCAGGCCCCACACACAGGGAAAAGCACCTCTGCACTGCCTCCCTACCAGGACTGCGAGAAGGACCAAGTAATAACAGCAGCAGTGGATGGAACTGCACACCTGCCATGTGACCAACACATGTGCTTGGAAGTGTTCTAGCATTAGCTCTCTAATACCCACACACTAAAAGGCAGGTCCTTCCATTGTCCCTATTTAACAGATGCAGAAACTGAGGCTCAGAGAGGTTAAGCAGCTTTCTAAGATTCCACAGAAGCAGTAAAGCCATGGTTCAAACCCAGGCAGGCTGGCTCTGAAGGGAGGCCCCCTCCCCAGTGCTGCCCTCAATGAAAATGGGCTTGGAAAATCATTAGCACAACCAACTTGTAAAATCAAGGTGAAAAAAATATTTTTGAAGACGGAAGCAGTGCAAGAGGACAAAAGTAGCAGCCTCCTCCTCTCCTTTTCCTTTTCTTTTCTTTTCTTTTTTTTTTTTTTTTTTGAGATGGAGTCGTGCTGTTGCCCAGGCTGAAGTGCAGTGGCATGATCTTGGCTCACTGCAATCTCTGCCTCCCGGGTTCAAGCAATTTTCCTGCCTCAGCCTCCAAGTAGCTGGGATTACAGGCGCCCATCACCAGACCCAACTATTTCTTGTATTTTTAGTAGAGACAGGGTTTCACCATGTTGGCCAGGCTGGTCTCAAACTCTTGACCTCAGGCAATCTGCCTGCCTCAGCCTCCCAAATTGCTGGGATTACAGGCATGAGC